>NC_137984.1:40371008-40468508 GCF_963924665.1 Micromys minutus | reverse complement strand
TTTTCCTCTCTCTTCCCCCTCCCCTCTCAATCCACCTGTTCATGGCTAGCCTCTACTCCTCTGCTCTCTCTACCTTTCTGTCCTTACTCCCTCAACACCCCTCCCCATGGTCCAGAATAAATTCTGTCCTATACTATTTTTAAATGAAAATTACATGTGAAGTTAAGACAACAGCACATATTTCTACAACATAAATTGCTTTTGTAAAGTAATATAACTATATTATGAAAATATAATAAATACATATTTCTGTATATGCCTCTTTAAGCTTTGTGAAATTTACACATTGTACATGAAATGGCTAGGCAAAAAAAAAAAATGAAATAACTTTCTTAGTCAAACATCATGGCAGATATTTGATGATATTTCCTGTTTTTTTATTAGATGAAATAATTCAAAGGAATTATATATAGTGATTATGCATGGGTAGAAAAGGTTCAGCAGAACTCCAGATTTGATGAAATGACACATTAGAAATGAAGTATGAATCGATATAGGTGCATGTATCTGGTCGACATGATTAAGATCAAGTAAAAAATGTGAAAAAAATTATCGAAAAGCCAAAATGAGTTTAAAAAATAGAAATGCAACTAAAGAATACTAAATATGGGTAGATACATGAATTATCCAGTTGAACTCATTATTCTGTCTCTAAACACAAGGCACAGGTAATGAGCTGAGGAGACTGAGACAAGCCAATTATGTGGTAGGTTCCCTTAGAAGCTAACATGAGGCCCCTCTCTACTCCTCCATATTTTATCCTGTGTTAGTATTAAAGAAACCAGAGAGGACAATGTGATCTCAAGGAGTCAAGGTTAAATTCAAGGTTATTTTAATATGTTGACTGTGCTTCTCTGCTTTCATGGGAACAATAAATATAGAATACAGAAGTCTACCTGCCCTTCAAGACTTTTATGATTGAAAAACTGATCAAAATTTTATTTTAATAAGTAAATATATTTTGCTTAAGATTTCAGTATCATATAGTTAAATGTAAACCTCCATGAATATAGAAAGAAACAAAAAGTGAAATTAAATTCTAAGAGCTGTTCTTTTGGTAACTGAGATTTAATTCAGATTTGTTAAAAATTTCTACAGACTGGGGGGCCCATTGCCCATTGATAGGACCATGGTTTTTACTGACTGGCTAACTGGTGGAGATGCTGCGGACTGAATCTAGGCTTTGTATGTATTAGACAAGTGGTCTACCTGCACTGTAGAGCTACTAGACTCAAAGATTTATAAAGTATTGGAAATAACTGAAATCCTTCTATGCAAAAATAAAGTTATTAAAATAAGTTATTATTTAGTATCTATATAAAACTAAATATTAAAAAGTGTGGCACTGTGAAATAACTAATTCATAGAGACCTGAAATAAACTTCTTATTCTAGTAAAGAACATCTTTGGTTTGAGTTGGTCTTGATTTTTCAAGTTAAACTAAGTCTTTGTTCACATTTTTTTGTTCTGCCTTGATCTGCATTGTGTGTCATTATTTTTTTTGTACCTAGAATGTATCACTTTAAAATTTTTCCTTTAAAAAGATGATAATTGCTGATGACTCACTTTAGACTCTGGGGTTTTGTCCAATTGTATCTTCAAGGAGACTTTGATTTCTTTCTTCTCTCAAATATAGCTGCTTCTGTGATCAATGCTGGTTTCTCTACAGCTGTGACCTGTGCCATTCAAAATCTACATAGAACATTCTGCATTACAATCCTCCATCACTTAACAAAATGTGTGTTACTTATTTTTCCTCACACGGGGAGATGGGGATTTCAATTCTGGGTCCAAACTTAAAGCATATTTCTCACAGAGAGAAATCAAAGATTTCATTAGTAAACAATCTATAATGGATTTATAAACAGTCAATATTGTCATTATTTCAACAATTAAATTTCTCTGTACTGAAAATCCTTTATTGTAACATCTACACATGTTTCCGAGTTGTCCATTCTATTCTATGTATTAGCCAATCCTGGTCAATAATGTAACATACTTTTACTATGAAACGTTTACTCTAAAACTAGCATTTGTATAAAATATTCACTAGATAGACTATATGATGGTAAAATATTTAGGAAGCATAACTTGGAAACTCATTTCAAATTTTTATCATAAATAAGTTGCTACCATTATAATTTTACTTAACTGTAGAAAAATGGAAATTTGGGATGTGGATAGAAAACTCCACATTAAGTGCTGTTATTAAGCTGCCACACTTCAACCTCCACTTCAGAAAACACATCACGGAAATTACTCTTTCCATCTTCCCATCTTCCATCTTCTAGCTACAGGGCATGGTGGTGAATTTTTTAAAAAGAAGGAAACATGTTCAGGCCTGGATGCAATTTAAAATATCCTCTCATATTTAAAATGAGTAAATTACTTCTGAGAGAAAAACATAGAATGATTCCTGAATAGCAAGTTCAGTCTTTGTTGTAACTTCTTAATATAAATCACACATTTTAATGTGTTAGCTTACATTTGCATGTTTTCTTTCATTCATTTTTGGTTGTTTTATAAAACATCTGAAAAACATTTAGCTGTGATAGTTTATCTTAGTATAAGTTATGGAAATTATTATCTTTACTAATTTGAGATTAGGGGTATTGATAAACATAATCATACATATATTGTAGTATATATATAATAACATATTCCTTGTAATATACTATGTAACATATATAAAATTTGTAATATAAATGTAATACATAAAAATATAAATGTGTAAAATATAAAATAATATGAATTGATTCACAGAATAATTGTATTTGGGAATCAAAATACTTTGGATCCAAACGGAATTATTTCAATTTATACAAATAGAAATTAGTATAGAAAAATACAAAACCTTTCATCTCTGTAAAGAATATATATCTTATGCAACTTCTGCTACAAAAACACATTCTCTTCCAAACAACACTTATTTATATATTTTTCTATTTATTCATCAATTTATTCATTTACTTGTTTATTGTCTGAGTGTATTGCTTGCTTGCATGAAGGTAGGTACATTATGTGTTTGAAGTAACAGCAGGGGAGCATTGGATCCTTCTAGCTGGAGTTACAGTCACTTGTGAGCCAACATGTGGATTCTGGAAACACTGGATCTCTGCAAAATCAGCTGGTACACTTAACTGCCTCCTAAAATCTATTCTTGACATCATCATTTGCATTCATGTTATAAACAGCACAGCAGGTAGAATTTTTAAAATTAAATTAAATATAAATTATTTGAGTTCTTGAGTAGTAATTAAGGCAATACAAGGACAATCAACTCTTTTCCTATTACAATAACAACTGTGACATCCTAAATGGCTTATGAATAACAGAGAATGAAATAAAAAACAGAAAGTATAAATTATTGATATAGAAGACTAATACCCAATATATACAAAGAACTCAAGAAGGTACACTCTAGAGGCTCAAATAACCATATTAAAAAATGGAGACAGAGCAAAACAAAGAATTCTCAACTGAGGAATATTGAATAGCTGAGAAGCACCTAAAAATGTACAACATCCTTAGTCATCAGGGAAATACAAATCAAAACAACCCTAAGATTCCACCTTACACAAATCAGTTAAGATCAAAAACTCATGTGACAGCAGATGCTGGGAAGGATGTGGAGAAAGAGAAAGACTCTTCCATTGTTGGTGAGATTGCAAGTTGATACAACCACTCTGGTCATCAGTCTGGCAATTTTTCAGAAAATTGAACATAGTACTACCTGAACCAAACTATTCCACTCCTAGGCATATACCCAAAAGCTGTTCAAAGATAGAACAAGGACATTTGTTCTGCCATGTTCATACAAGCCTTATTTATAATAGCCAGAAACTGGAAAGAACCCAGATGTCCTTAAACAAATGAATGGATTCATAAAATGTGGTATATTTACTCAATGGAGTACTATTCAGCTATTAAAACAATGACTTGCTGAAATCCTCAGGCAAATAGATGGAACTAGAAAATATCATCCTGAGTGAGATAGCTTAGTCACAAAAGAACACACATGGTATGCACTCACTGATAAGTTGATATTAGCCCAAAAGATTGGAATACCCAAGTCACAGTTTATAGACCACATGAAGCTCAAGAATAAGGAAGACCAAAATGTGGATGCTTTAGTCATTCTTAGAAGGGGGAACAAAATAATCATAGGAGGAAATACAGAGACAACGTGTGGAACAGATACTAAAGGTAAGGCCATACAGAGACTGCCCCAACTGGAGACCCAGCCAACATACAGTCACCAAACCCAGATAACATTAAGAATACCAAGAAATGCTTACTTACAGGAGCCTGATATAGCTGTCTCCTGAGAGGCTCTGCCAGAGCCTGACAAATACAGAGGCAGATTCTCTTAGCCAACCAGTGGACTGAGAATTGGATACCCATGGAGGAATTACAGAAAAGACTGAAGGAGCTAAAGGGTTTCCAACCCCATAGGAAAAGCAATATCAACCAACCAGACCCCCCAGCTCTCAGGGACTAAACCACAAACAAATGAGTAAACATGGAGGAACCCATGGCTCCAGCTGCATATGTAGCAGAAGATGGCATTGTTCAGCATCAGTGGAAGGAGAGGACCCTTGTCCTGTGAAGGCTTTGACTCCCCGGTGTAGTGGAAGGCCAAGGCAGGTGTAGGTGGGAGGGAGTGGATGGGTGGGTGGGGGAGCACTCTCTCAGAAGCAGGGGGAGGAGGATGGGATATGAGTTTTCTAGAGGAAAAAATAATGTTTAAAATGTAAATAAAGATAATATTCAATAAAAGAGAGGAAAAACAATCATTGCTATAAATGATTTAAGTGGCCCAGTGAAAGCACATCTAATATCAGAACACATTAAGAATCAATAAAGTTAGAAAGTTTCATATATAGCAGATGAGTAGCTTGGTCTTCATGTGACACCCCCTACAACTGGAGCTGGGGCTATCCTTGAGCCTTGAGCCTCCCTACCTGTGGATCTAGTTCCACTAAATAAATCACCTTGTCTGGCCTCAGATGAAGAGGATGTTCCTAGTCCTACAGTAACTTGATGTGCTAGGGGTAAGTTGGTAGTGATGGAGTGACACCTAAAGGAGGGCTTCCCTTCTCTCCTGAGAAAAGAAAGGTAGAATTGGGGAGTGGACTTGAATGTTGATATACTGAAAGGAGAGGAAGGACTGATACTGGGTTGTAAAGGGAATAAAAATGTATTTTATAAGGAGAAAAAAAATAAAGCTCAAAATAAGAAACTTCCAAAATTACAAATTATTTGCTTTTGTTTTATGATCAAAATGCATTCTATGAAGGATTGTTTTATTTGAGCTAATAATGTCAGGTGTCTCAGTCCATGATATCAGAATTCACAGCCCATGATTGTATGAAAACATGGACGAGAAGCTTATATCATAGAGAGCAAAAA
This sequence comes from Micromys minutus, assembly GCF_963924665.1. NCBI lineage: Eukaryota > Metazoa > Chordata > Mammalia > Rodentia > Muridae > Micromys > Micromys minutus. The sequence continues at coordinate 40,463,096 of NC_137984.1, read as the reverse complement.
TGGAGAGAGAAATGAACAAAGAGATCGGGTCAATGCACACCTCCAAAACACAGCTTCATGATTTCCTGCTCCTAAGATTTCATATCTACTCACCACTTCCTATTAGTGCAATGTGGCATTGAATGCATCATTATTTCATTAAGTCAGAGCTTCAATGATCTAATTGACTCAGGAAATGACAACTGAGACACAGCCACAGGTGGACTCTACTGATTCATATAACATATCTTAATCCAATTAAGCTGATAGCCAAGGTAAACATCATAAAAGGGTAAATAGAATAGTAGCACTTCAATGACTGAGAAACATCCAACATTTACTATGCACACTGAAGATGATTACAGATAATTCATGAGGCAAGGTGAAGACACTTTCTATTACAACAGAAATAGAAACAGTTCATGGTTCAAAGGGAAAAATTACAGAAGTCAGAAAAATTAATGCTACTAAGGAAACCAAATATTCAGCACTCTGGGTGATTCTGCAATTTCATCACAGACACTAAAAAACAGGTGTGTATGAAAAACCAGCTTATATTCCAGACATTTTATAAAAAGGATCTACATAGGAGAAACAGTGCTTAAAAATATAGATTTAACAAAACCATTAGGAATGTTCCTAAGGTAGATGTCAGTCATGTTGATGGTCAGTGGAAAAATTAGACTAAACAAGAAACGGTTCCTTCTCATGTGCCATAATGGTCAAATCAATGGAGACATTACTATCAAGAAAGCCTTAGAAGGGATTTATAACTCATTTCTCTGCCTATTTCTTGTGTTCTCTTCCCAGTGTTTACTGTGCTCCCAATGTAAACTGTTCTTCTATGCCATCATGGTCATGTGAGAACCAAAGAACCAAGAAGTCTAGTCTTAAACCAAGTTGCCTTTATTTCACTATGTACCATGAAATTCATCTCTTTAGTTACCATCCATGTAGAAAGGAACATGCTAGGCCATATCATCTCCTCTAAAACACATTTTTTCTCACTATACAAATTTGACCAAACAAAATTCAATGATATGAAAATTTTAGGAATCATCCAAGAAACTTGATTAATATAATCTGTCTAGGTGGCCTAGATGAATACAAACCCTTTTTTTTAAGTAGAATTTCTCATGTATATTTTAGCTATGTTATCCTGTCTACTAATTCTGGTATACAACATCAGTCATAAACAATCACCTTACCCTGAACCTTGGTCTGAGGGTTGAAGCACCTGCCATTCCTCCCATAGTCAAGAATATTTGCCCTTTTGGAAAATCTAAAAATATTATACTTCTAATGTGATGCAATAATCCACGTTTACATTTCTCCACATTGGCTTATTGCAAAAGTTAACATCTTTCTACATTTGCCATGAGTTATATAATCCATTTGTCAAAGACTAAGAAATAGCTGTCATCTTCCTGGTGTTGAGTTCATCTCTGTGTCATAGCAGCTCTTGCTGTTGTGACCAAATTTCTGAAAAAAGATGACTTCAGAGAAGACAAATTTAATTTGGGCTTAAAGTGGGAAGGGAAGGCTATAATGTCAACAAAGACATGACACAACTTATCATATTTTAGCTGTAGTCAGGAAGCAGAGAATAAAAAAAAAGCCTGTGAAATAACAAAGACCATCCCTAACAGGGTGTTTCTTCCAGTGAGTCCCAGCACCACCACATGCTCAACTATATTAACTATATTAACCCATCAGAATCATATTACAACAAACAACAATTAAAGAAGTGATGAAATGTAATCACATTATAATCATGTGTGTGTGTGTGTGTGTGTGTGTCTGTATGTGTGAATGGAGAAGTAAAAAAATGTGCCAAACCTTTAAAAAAAACCAGCTACTGACAATGTATTGTATACTTTTATGCAAAAAAATGCTTAAAATCTGTACATTTATCTTTGTTTTTTCTAATAAAGTTATAAAATATGTAATCAAGTTATAATTTTGTGTCCATGTCCATGTGTGTGTGTCTGTGTGCTTGCTGTTTTAACATAACATATATGACTAATATATATTATTTGATGCAATGGTAGATGCTAGCTTTCCAACAATACGCTGAAAATGCATTTGATATTTTTATTTTTATATAATTTATCTCTCATCTTTTTTATGATTATTCAATGAGCATGTTCTAGGTTCTAAATTTTGATGGAAAATATTTGAGGTAACTTAAAGTCGTTAAACTGCCTTGGGCCCAGAAATTTCTAACAGTGCTTGTAATATGCCTAGAGGGTAAATCATACTTCATAAATGTTCTTTGAATAAGTCCGTAAGTAACAACAGTGAAAGCAGCTCACTATTTTTGATTCTGAGGACATCCACTGAAACAAGAACCTTATCCCAGTACAGTTCCTATCTCCCTTCACCTCATCACCAGCTGAGCTATCTACACTCTCTGATCTCTGGCTTAAAGAATCCCGTCCACTACTGAGTGACCAGAACAGGCATTCACTCTAGGTCTGTTCTACCATACCTGTAGCACTTTTCCAGAACCATGTAGAGCTTTCTGGAGTGTGGAGACCATTGAGTCACTCTCAGACAACTTTCCCATAGTGCCTCCACCTTTCACATGTGAATATAATGGAGGATCAATTGTCAAATAAACATATAAAGCTTTGCCTGATTATTTCTATCCTTGAGTTTGCTGGAAATAGTTGGAGTAAAAAAACACACAAGACCCTATAGAATTTTCAGCAGTAATTGACATTCTTGGGTTTTATCTTGTCATTATTTAGATTAAAAAAAGTTGTAAATGAGTGATCACACAAAATATTTTAGTCCATAGTCCACTTTCTTTGTTTCCCATTTGTTAAGTTGTCTTTGTTTATATAGCTATCAATACTTATATAAATGTATATTTCTCAAATTTTATTTTTGTTATAATTACACCATAACCTTTCCCTGTCTTTCCTCCAACCCTTCCCATGCATGCTTTTGCCCCTTCCTTAAAAATCATGTTCTATTTTTGTTCTTTCCTTTATTGTTATTACTCTTATGTGTTTACAGTCCAGTTGTTACGCACTCCTTGTCTGCCCTCCCACAGTTCCTCATCCCATCCACCCCTACCCCCATCTCAAGTGATGCATGGACATCCAACTGAAACAGATCCACTCAGCCTTGGGGAACCTCAAGCCTCAGAAAATAGTGATGTTCTTCTTACTGTTTGAGTGTCTCAGTGTAAGAGTTAGATTTATTAATACACAGAAGATAAATAAGGTGAGATGAAAAAGAGAAGACATCTTAACTCCTAATTTTTCTTACTGTGCTTCCTTTCTATACCAGCTTTCTGCTTCAAATATCTTGAAAAGGGGAATGCTTGCAGGATGGAACATAGTCACTGCAGAAAAGCACAAAACACATCCATGTTCCCTACTTGTTCACAATCTATTTCCCTACATAAAGAGCTCTGTGTGAAATATTATAAACCTAATGGAGTTTGCATTGTTAGCTTTTATATTAACAGTACTTAACTTGCTATTATGTAGTGGTATGATTATAGGTAATAATTACATACTATGTAATTTTAAAGCTAGGAAAATGATTTTGAATGCTTCTATCATAAAGAAACAATAAATGCTTGAATATATGACCATGTTTAACATATTTTAAACACTATACCAGAGTATCAAAATATTGCCATTACCACATTAATAGTACATTTTAATATTTTGTATTAGTTTTAAATTTTTATTTAAAATATTTAAAGTAACTAATATGTAAAATAAATAGGATAAACTTTGGAAAAGTATGGCGGAAAGGTTAGAATTATAAAATCTTTGACTCCTGCATTGAACTATGCTGAATGATCTGGGATGGGGTTTCATCTGCCAAGCTGTAGAAAAAGCCAAAGCATGGCATTTCTGAGGAAAGATATAGAGTGCCTGTTGGGGATGCAGTTATGGGCCACAATATGGCCTGAGATAAGTATTCTTGGTTGTCAACTTGACTACATGTAGAACTAACTGATACGCACAGGCCTAGGTACACCTGTGAAAGACGTTTTTCTTAATTAAATGATTTGAAGTTGTAAGACAAACTTCTTATTCTCATTTTTGTAATTTTTATTGGATATTTTCGGTATTTACATTTCAGGTGTTATCCACTTTTCACCAATCCCATCCCCTCCCCCCTCCCATTGCCTCAGTAAAGGTGCTCCCTTTCCCAACTTCCCTCTCCTACCTCAGCATTCCCCAACACTGGGAAAACAGCCTTTTGCTGGACCAAAGTCCTCTCCTCTCATTGATGCCAGAGAATGCTATCCTCTGCTGCATATGCACCTGGAGCCATAGGCCTCTCCATAACAACTCATTGGTGGTGTTTTAGTTCCTGGGAGCTGTGGTGGGTTTCGTTAGTTAATAACTTTTCATGAGATTGCAAATCCTTTCAGCTCCTTCAGTCTTTTTTCTAGCTCCTTCATTGGAGTCCCTGTATTGAGTCTGATTGTTAGCTGAAAGCATTCTCCTCTCTATCAGTATGGCTCAGGCAGAGCCTCTGAGGAAACATCCATATCAGATTCCTGACAGTAAGCACTATTTGTCATCAGCGATAGTGCATAGATTTAGTGACTGCATATGGGATGGATCCCCAGGTGAGGCTGTCTTTGGATAATCTTTTGTCCAATCCATGCTTCTCTATTTGTCTCATTATTTCCTCCAGGAGTGTTTTGTTCTCCCTTCTAAGAAGGACTGAGGCATCTACATTGTAGCCTTTCTTCCCTTTGAGCTTCATAATTTCTGTGAATTTTTTCTTGGGTATTCTGAGATTTTTTTTGTGCTAGTATCCACTTTGTATTACAGATCAATTGTGATAAAAACTGTACTGTATTGGTACAGAGACAGGCAGGTAGCTTAATGAACTAGAATTGAAGACCCAGAAATGAACCCACACACCTACTGTCACTTGATCTTTGACAAAGGATCTAAAAGCATTCAGTGGAAAAGGGAGAGTCTCTTCAACAAATGGTGGTAGTTCAACTGGCAATCAGCATGCAGAAGAATGTGAATTTATCCTTTCTTATCTCCTTGTACAAAGCTTAAGTCCAAGTGGATTAAAGACCTTCACATAAAACCAGGTACACTAAAAATAATAAAACAGAAAGTGGGGAAGAGCTTAGAACACATCGGCACAGGGGGAAGTTTCCTGCATGGAACAACAATAGTTTACACTCTAAGATCAAGAATCAATAAATGGGACCTCATGAAATTTAAGAGCTTCTGTAAGGCAAATGAAACTATTAATCAGACAAAATGGCAACCAACAGATTAGGAAAATATCTTTACCAATCTTACATCTGATAGAAGGGCTAATATCTACTATACACAAAGATTTCAAGAAGTTAGAGTCCAGAGAAGCAAATAACCCTATCAAAAATGGGGAACAGAACTAAAGAAGAAATTCACAACTGAGGAATATTGAATGGTCAAGAAGCACCAAGAAATTTTCAACATCCTTATTCATCACAGAAATGCAAATCAAAACAACCCTGAGACTCCAACTCACACCAGTCAGAATGATTAAGATCAAAAACTCAGATGATAGCAGATGCTGGTGAGGGTGTGGACAAAGAGGAACACTCCACCATTGTTGGTGGGATTGCAAGTGGGTACAACCACTCAGACTATCAATCTGGCAGTTCCTCAAATAAGTAGATATAGTACTACCTGAAGATCCATCTATACCACTCCTGGACATATTTCCATAATATATTCCAACATGTAATAAGGACATAAACACCACTATCTTCATTTTACCTATATTAATAATAGCCAGAAACTGGAAAGAACCCTGATGTCTCTCAACAAAAGAATGGATACAGAAAAGGTGGTATATGATAAAATGGAATACTACTCAGCTATTAAAAACCATGACTTCTTGAAATTCCCAAGCAAATGGGATGGATCTAGAAAATATCATATTGAGTGAGGTATCTTAGTCACAAAACAACACATATGGTATGTACTTATTGTTATGTGGATTTTAAGGAAAGGGCTTGGAACACTCACAATACAACTCACAGACCACATGAAGCTCAAGATAAAGGAAGACCAAAGAGTGGATAATTCCGTCCTACTAGGAAGGGTAAACAAAATAATTTTGGGAAGGGCTTGGGAGAAAGAATGAAGGGGGAGGAAAAAGGAGCAGAATCAGGCATGGGAAGAGACAGAGGAGTTGTACAGAGGTTCAGGAAATTGAACAGAGCAGTGTAGCAATGGGGGATGGGGAAGTGGTAGTTGCTACCAGAAAGTCCCAGATGCCAGGAAAGCATGATCCTCCCTGCCTGGACCTCACAGGGATGACATTAGCTACAATACTCCACAAAGAGGAGGGAGAACATGTCAAGATCATATCCAGAGCTTGGGCATGGCCTCCCAGTTGAGGGATGGGGCCACCCATCCACCTCCAAAGTTTTAATCTAGATTTCTCCTGAAAAAACAGGAACAAAGAGTGCAGCAGAGACTGAAGGAAAAACCATCTAGAGACTGCCCCACCGGAGGCATCAATCCAACATGCAAACACCAAACACAAACAATATTGCTGATGCTAAGAAGCACTTGCTGACAGGGGCCTGATGAAGCTGTCTCCTGAGAGGCTCTGCTAGATCCTCACCAATATATATATGGATGCTCAAAGCCAACCATAAGACTAATTACATGGACCCCAGTGGAGGAGATAGGGTAAGGACTGAAGGAACTGAAGTGGCCTTATCTGCCATCAGTGGAATGGGAGGTCCAATGTAGAGGAATTCTAAGGTGGTGAAGCAGGTGTTGTGTTGAGCCCCCTCATAGAAGCAGCGTAAGATGGAATAAAGCTTGCAATGGGGAGAGGGTCTATGCAGTAGGGAAACCTGGAAAGGGGATCACATTTGAAATGTAAATACATAAAATATTCCAAAAAGAAAGAAAAAAGTGTGAGATAACACTACATTTTAAAAAACGGATAATACTGATAGATTGAATGTTTGAATCATCCAGTCATCTTTAGGACTATAAAAATACTATTTGATAAATATGTGTTATATAAATAATAATTGACCCACAAAACTTGATTATGCACACAATATCTAGATATGGGTGTCGAGACACCAAATTTAGAACATCTAGAATTTACCTGTGAAAGTCAGTTAACCTCTATTTTCAGCTTGGGATTTAGAGCCACTATGAACACACTCCTCTGCATGTGTCTGTGAGGATGTCTCCAGAAAGATTTCACTGAGAGAGGACCGATATTTAACAGGATCAAGGATCATGTCAGCATCCATCACTATCTTAATGAGAATGGGTACAATGTACCTATCCTACCTCATATTCCCCAACGTGGCTGAATGCATTATTTCTTGAACTATGTGATAAAATACACCTTCACTCCCATAAATTGTTTCTCATCTTAAATTAGGCTACAGCAATGAAAAAATTCACCAATGCAATGATCTTACTGCTGTTTGGCCTTCTGAGTTACAGTCAACCTCATATGTATCTTCAAATGCTTAGTGATGAAAGAATCCATCAAGTTTTCTTAAAGGTTCGGAGGCTTGGGTAGAATGAGAAAATTTTGTGTGTGCAGTATCTAGGATTCAAGGAGAAATATACAGTGAGAAGACGAACATGGGCAGAAAAGAGTTCATTTGCAACAGGAAGAAAAGGGAGTCCTCACATTTCTAGTGAGAAGGCTTCAAATGTCAGTATGTTGAATGTGAGAAATGACAGCCACTCATGTCCTTCACCCACCTTACAAGAGAGCACTGGCAAATGTGAGAGGTCACTGAGATCATTTACTCCTTTCATCTCTTTGAACGGTTTCTAAAACTGGCATTATAAATGTAACCCCCATTCACTAAGGAGGACCCTGGCGAAAGCCACAATGTGGCATTCATGTTAGGTAAACTAAGTCAATTGTGGGGTACACTCCATATTCTGGACCAGAGGATTATCTACTGATGTCATATGACTTCCAAAGCCCCTAACAATTTATACCTGAGCTCTAAGGCCTTTGTTAGAGACTTTGTTCACAGATTCTTTCCCCAGAACTTCTAAAGTCCTATGAATTTATGTCTTCTACTCTGCTAAGTAAAACTATTGGGTACATCCTGCTAGGCAATCAAAACAAGTTTTCTTTTCTTTTATTTATTGAAAGAGAGAGAAAGACAGAGAAAAAATATAAGGTTGGGTGGATAGGGAGGTGGGAGAAGTTGGAGGAGACCAAAAACCTTATCAAATATATTATATAAAAACATTCTAAAGAAAAAATAATTCTCAAATTTTTTTATTACCTATGATAGTTCTACTTTCTGTTGGCAAGGGCTTTAAACAATTGCTTCAGATAACTCAGTTTAAAAAAAAAAAGATAAACAAGAAGTCATTTGTTCCTGTGAGTTACACACATCAAATCGCAAATAAGAGTTCTGATGATCAACCAGTTATTGAGGAGAGCTCAACATCCTGCCTCCTCAGCACACAGCCAAGTTGCTATACTGTAATTCACTTGCCCATTCCAAATAATTCTATAGCAATTGTAGAAAAATGTCTATTCTTGAATGCTAGCATGTATTGGGGAAAATCCAGAGTGACTAAGTCTTTGGGCATGTATTTTAGCTATTACAGCTGTTTGCAGTATGTATGTGCTATATCTATATTTGAAATCTCTGCTGCTGCGCTCACCATCTGCCCAAAGATGGGTGAAAATTCCTATGTTTTTTTTTTTTTTTTTTTTTTTTTTTTTTTTTTGTTCACTGCTTATGAAACTGCACATCGCAATTTGCAAAAACTGTATCATTTTCTTCTGCCACCCCTTTCAAGTGTCTAAGCAATATTGTAGAGATGTTAGAGAGAAAGCTCTAAGGTTCCTAAAGCCACAGGCAAACATTGACTCTGAATGTATAGGATGTCTCTAATTTGACTACCAAATTGTCACTAACTAATATTATTGACTACCAGCCTGGTTATCCAGAAAACTGACTTTTACCTATAACAATCCTCTAGAGGATTTCCTCTGGAGGAAAAAGCAGCATTCCAGCTTGGCAAGGCACAAGCACATCCTTTTGGGGTAAACAGGGGGTTTTCTTGTAAAACTCTTTTATTTTGGTCCTCTAGTACATTGACTTCAGGAAGGATATGATTTTAAAGGAAAACAATGAAACTTAATAAAATGAAAATACAAAATTAGAAAGGAATGTATATAACCCATGGTCAGCCCTCAAATATGAAGAGATTGGGCTGAGGACCACAGTATTGATGATACGCCACTCTATCACCATGAAAGAATAGAATAGCAATCTTCCTTGATCATCACTAAATCTCATATTCAGTGAAATTTTGCATAAAAATTATTTCCATTTAAAGCTATTTACCTCTCTGAGGTCTAGAGATGGCTAAGTGGACAAAAGCTCATGCCACCATGCTTGTGAACAATTTCTGAGCCCCACATTGCATAGAAGAAGAGAACTTACTCCTGTAAGCTGTCCACCCACCTGCAGAAGACCCTGGAAGACCACACACACACACACACACACACACACATATACACACCAATAAACATAACTTCAAAAATTAAAAATATCACCAAAATCACTTAAGATTTATAAAATTGGTAACTTAAAGGTTATGTCAATCAACATTATTAACTGTTATAAAATGGTCACACTAAGGAAATTTACAACTAATTCTATATAATTTACACTTAATTCTATAATATCATACATAACCACAGCATTAAATTCATGATTTAAAGATTGAATTTGAATTTAAACTGCTTCTGTAAATGATTAGAACTGAAAAAAAAAAATCACTACATATTTCCAGAGTGAAACTAAGTTCCATTCACAAAGAGGGGGTCTCAGTCAAATGAGCACAATTAAAATTTTAAAAGATCAAATTTTGTATCACCCTTACTTGTGCCTCCGGGGATCTGCTTATGCCTGGCATAACTCAGCAACATTTCAGTTCTATCTTAATCTCCACATTAGAAATCATTTAGGACTCTTTGGACTAGCCAGGGATCTATTCTCCTGTTTCTTAATGCCCCTGTATAAAACTATTTCCATATCCATATAATTTTACTCATAAACATTGGCTAAGGCTGTCTTTGAGGAGTAATGTCAAACCCTGTAACTGAAGATTCATACAGTATACTTCAACGTAATTTCATAGGTGGACAAGACTGAGTGAGTATTATAATCAGACAGTTAAAGCTTCCACCTAGCCTGCAGTCAGAGATATAATTACACCCTGCAGTCAACAGAAACTAAAGTAGAGGCATATTTTTTCCTTCTTAGTCAATTTTGTAATAGTAGAAGGGTTTGTTTGACAATGAGTTTTCAATTTAAAGATCAAAACGTGTTTGCCTTTTTAAATTCTACATTTTATTTATAACTAGGTTTTCTTGTTGAATCTTGGCTATGGGTTTATTGAAGATTTGACCATTAAAGAAGAGAGATAAAATAATTTAAAGGCAAACAAAATTTGTATCAGACATGAATAATAAAGAGTTTGATTTCATCACTTAGAGTCTACGTGGGATAGATGACAACAATTTTAAGTCCCTAAGGTAACTAGGGACTTGTTACAGGTGTTGAAATCACTTAGCATCTGATGCGAGGTGCTTAACACAAAACCTCCACTGAAAATGTTTCTGAATTCTCTGGAGAACTAAGTGCTGTAGACTACAGACACATGAAAAAGATAGTCTACTAAGCAGAGCAGGCACTGCTCACTTAGTGGGGTCAAGCAAACTGTTGTGTGAAGAAAGAAAGAAATGGTAACATTTAGGAGGCCTTGGACACAGAAGTTGCATCTGGACCTAAGGGTAGAACATAAGTGGATCTCAGTAAAATAGGCCTCAGACAAGTTTACATGGTGATTTACTTAACTTTTTCTGCCTGCATGTTTCTAATTAGCATCAGTAACTGTTTGGCAACACTCAGTGTTGACAGAATCAGTTACCATTTTAGGCGAGATATTGTACACTCAGTACAAGAACTAAGTTAAAAGCAGGGAGAGCCTCCAGATCGGTGATGGTTGTGATAAAACTCATGCTCTTCAGGGGATGTTCTCTTTTAAGCTGTGTGCCAACTGTACATCACAGGCAAATCCCATCCTATCATTTGCTGCCCAGAACCTGTCAAGACACTGCCATAGCTTGGATAAAATTCCAATCCTCTGGACAGGGCTTAATGGACCAGTGATGAAATAGCAGCTGCCTCCCTCTCCACCCTCTTTTCTTACCTCACCCAGCTTAGGAGAGAAATAAAGACTCAGTCTTTGTCTCTGTCTCCCTCTGTCTCCCTCTTTCTCTCTTGTTCTGTGTCTCGCTCTGTGTCTGCCTATTTCACCTCTCCGTCTCTCTCTCTGTTTCTCTGTCTCTCTGTCTCTCTGTCTCTGTCTCTGTCTCTGTCTCTGTCTCTGTCTCTGTCTCTCACTCTCTCTCTCTCTCTCTCTCTCTCTCTCTCTCTGTGTGTGTGTGTGTGTGTGTGTGTGTGTGTGTGTGTGTGCACTTGCCCTGGAGTCAGATTGTCTAGGTGGAGATCTGATCCAAAACAATTTTCAACACATGAAACTTGAAACTATTTGAATAAATACTTTGGGTTTCAGCTATTCCTCCTGTAAAATGACATTTTAGGAGACTGGTATGGGAACTAAATGTGATAACACATGTAAAGTCCTTAAAACATTACCTGATAACAACAACCAATAAAAGCAAACAAACAAAGAGCATTTAATAGATGCTAGCTACTACTGCTTTACTGCTTTGTTAGTCTAGTGGGTAATCAGAAGGATTATTTGAATGAGGAAATCTAGTGTTTTGTTAGTGATATCTGAAGATATATGGAGATGGACAAACAAGTTTGAATACAGTTTATGTCTGTGTGTTTATCAAATGTTGAGATAATAGGAAAAATAAGCATTGAACATTTAATATTGCTTTGAGGATAGTTTGGTGAAACTCCAAACATATCAAGGAAAATAAGATGGTCTAACAGCCAAACCTTAATGGTGACCTGTGTCCTTATTTAATAATATATGGGGGCACAGACTGCAGAAGTCCCATGAAGTTGTTTCAACTGAACATAGCTTAGAACATTGTTACAAACATTATTCCTATGTGAATTGTTAGACCCTTTTATTTCACAGTCTCATAAGCTGTAGCTCTTTACCTGAATGCATCTGCTGTGCATTTACTACATATCAACTCCCCCTCTCAGATCTTTGTAGTCCATCACTCAATCTGCTAAGACATAAGTTTAATACAGTGCTGGGAGCAATGTCAGTACTTGACGTTGTTGGATCTGAAGGGTTCTTGGAGCTTTTATCTTCAAAGGTTTCCAGAAGAGCTTTGGAATTTTTAAGCCCTATAGCCTACTAGCTACTTGATTCTCAGCACATTGATGGACACCCCAAACACTGACCTCCCTTTCTTCCTTGCTTCTACCTTCTAAGTGATATCTAGGCACCACCATGATGAAAATTTGGCACTGGCTTCCTACCTTCTTTTTGTAGCCTTACCCTAGATGGTTCCAGAATATCCAATGATGTTACATACCATGTGCATGCTGATGACTTCCAAACCTGCAATTTGTTTGCTGAATGGAGGTATCTCATATTTTCCATTTGCAAAGAGAACTCTTGATTACACTCCCTAGAAATATGCCCCCATTCTCCTGTGAGTCCCAGTTTATACAAAGGGGAAAGAATACTTTTGTTTAGTTATTCTTTTTAGAGGCCTGTAAATGTTTCTTTCAAATTCCCCACATCTTACTGCCACAGGTTCACCTTTAGAGCATTTGTCTGATCTGACTTCTTTTTCTCTGTCTTTATTTCTACAATCACATTTGACTAAGTCAAAATCAGGCCTCATTAGAACCAATTTAATGGCCTCTTAGAACAGCTTGCCTTTGAGCTGTCTTTATTCACTGTTCACTAGACAAGTAGTGATCTCCTGAAAAAAAAAAGACTGAATCATGTCCTTATTAAGATTTAAATGTTTCAAACCCTTCTTAGCTCACCTAGGAAATAAACTTTAAAAGCTCTGCCTTGTACTAAGGTGGCTACAATGGTCAAACACATCGAAGTACTGAACACTTAACTGATCAAATGTATCATTGGTTAACACATTGGCTTCATCTAGATTTCTAATATAAGTCAGTCTCTCCTTTGTTTGAGACCTTCAATTTATAAACAATCTTTTGCCATTGTTTGCAGGAATTGGTTTTTCATCACCCTGGATTTTAATAAAATGATACAGATACTTAGTCATCAGAGAAATGCAAATCAAAACAACTCTGAGATTCTATCTCACACCAGTCAGAATGGCTAAGATCAAAAACTCAGGTGACAGTAGATGCCAAGGTGACAAGGATGTGGAGAAAGAGGAACACTCCTTCATTGTTGGTGAGATTGTAACTTGGAACAAGCACTCTTGAAATCAGTCCAGCTGTTCCTCAAAATTGGACATACTACTACCTGAGGACCCAGCTATACCACTCCTGAACATATACCCAAAAGATGTTGCAACATATAACAAGGACATTTGCTCCACTGTGTTCACAGCAGCCTTAATTATAATAGCCAGAATCTGGAAAAACTCAGATGTTCTTCAACAGAGGAATGAATACAGAAATTGTGGTACATATACACAATGGAGTACTACTCGGCTATTAAAAGCAATAACTTTATGAAATCCTTAGGTAAATGGAACTAGAAAAATATCATCCTGAGTAAGATAACCCAGTCACAAAATAACACACATGGTATGTACTCATTGATTAACAAATACTAGCCCAAAAGCTTAGAATACCCAAGAAACAATTCACAGACTTTATGAGGCTCAAAAAGAAGGAAGATCAAAATGTGGATGCTTCAGTCCTTTTTAGAAGGGAGAAAAAAGTACTCATGCAAAGAAATACAGGGACAAAGAGTAAAGAAGAGACTGAAGAAAAGATCATCCAGAGACTATCTTACCCAGAGATCCATCCCATATCCAGTCACTATAGCAGCCACCAAATCCAGTCACAATTGCTGATGCCAAGAAGTGCTTGCTGAAAGGAGCCTGATATGGATGTCTCCTCAGAGACTTTTCCAGAGCCATATTGATACAGATAAGGATGCTTGCAGACTACCATCAGACTGAGCACAGGGACCCCAATGGAGGAGCTAGAGAAAAGACTGAAGGAGCTGAAATGTTTTGCAACCCCATAGGAAGAACAACAATATCAATCAACCAACCCTACCCAGAGCTCCCAGAGACAAACACACCAACCAATGAGTATTCACTGAGGGACCAATTGTTTCAATCACATAAGTAGCAGAATATGGCATTTACAGGCATCAATAAGAGGAGAAGCCTTTGATCCTGTGAAGGCTTGTTTCCCCAGTGTAGGGGAATGCCATGGTGATAAGGTAATTGGGAGTGGGAGCAACTTCATGAAAGCAGGAGAGGGGGAAGGGGGAACTATAGAGGTGAAAAGGGGGATAACATTTGAAGTTTAAATACATAAAATATCCAATAAAATGATTAAAGCCATAACAACAACAAAAAGATTGTTATAGTCTTGTGCCAAATGGTCACCATAATATTACAGAACAATGATACAATCTTGTGCAAACAACATATTTCTCCCATCATGAGAAAGAATCCTTTTTCTCCCTCTGTGTACTGGCTGATTTTATGTCAACTTGAACCTATAACCATCAGACAAGAAAAAGCCTCAGTTGAGAAAATGTCTCCATAAGATTCTGCTATAAGGTATTTTCTCAACACTAGGCTGGTGGTCTTGAGTTCTATAAAAATTAGGCTGTGCAAGTCAGGAGAAGCAAGCCAATAAGCACTAACCCTTCTATAGCTTCTGCATCAGCTCCTGTCTTTGGGACAAATGTGTCCCTGTTCGGATTTCCTCCAATAATAACAACATGAAAGTATAAGCTGAATAAATACTGTCAACCACAAATTAGTTTTTGATCATGGTGGTTCCTTGTAGCAATAAAAACTCTAAGATACATTGTTTCTAGGTAGGCTAGTTTCCTCATTATAAATAATAATTTTATAAAACATTTACCACTTCTGCAACTGGGCCATAGGAACCAATTTGACTTCTGCCTAATTCTCTGGTATCACTCAGTCTTGGAGCACAGTCACCATACTGGAGGAAACTCAAATAGTTGACAAGGAATCTCACTTGGTGAGGAACCAATGCCCTTCGCTAGCTACTGCCAACTTAACACAAGAATACATAAGCCAATAATCACAGGTCTCCCTGTGAATGAACCAACATATAAGAGATTCTCTAGCCCTATGATCATTCCACACAAGACATTGAGGCACAAAGATCAGCTTGTCATGCCAAAATTGAAGAACCAGGAAAATAATAAATAATTGTGGTTAGTTTAAGGGACATGCTTTGTCTGTGGCTGCAGGCACCTGAAGCATCTTCCCGGGGAAACTCTCTGAAGGTATGAAATTTCCTCTTTATATAAATCTCTTTCACTAAAGTCTGCTCATTTTTATAGCATTTGTCACAATTTGTAAATATAAGCTGCTCCATTTCCACTTATTACATGTTTCATAAATTTCACAATGTGTAGATATGCTGTGTGCCTATTTTTACCACAGCACAGTTCTCTTTAGGAGAATATGCTTACCACATTCAGCTCATCCAGAGAAATATTGCAAAGAAACTGACACAGCCTCATTTCCTTTTAACCTGAAGACTTTAAATAAATTTATTTGCTTTCACATTCCACTTGTAGAAAGAAACATAGTTTGGTTTGGACAGAACAACTTTGTCTTGTAGGTCATTAATATATTTGGCTGTCATTAACTGTGTTATGTTCACCAGGAATGCTGTGTGTATATTAATGATGTAATGATATAACATTATTTTTATATCTATTTTTTTCTCATTTGAATAGCCATCACTTCTAAATACCCATAAAACAGCCACAATTCTCCTTGAAGGGATTTAAATACTGATGAAAATTGTACCAATATTTCCAATTAAGTTTTCCAAAACAGTGTTTCATTTAAATTTAATAAGACAACCATTATTTTACTCTCTGAAATAAAATATAATCATTACTTCTAAGATATAATAAAGCATTACATTTATGTAGTTTGGATGAGTTAACACAAAAGAAATAAATGGCATATTGGTTTTCCTTCAGTAACTTCTAAATAATTTGTAATGTGTAAGTTAATGACACATTTAAAAATAAATAGTCTAAAGTTTTTAACTATTAGACTTTGAAAAATAGTCTTGTTTCTACTTTAAATACTCCCTTTATTTTGGATTATGTTAAGATTACAGAAATCTTTTTAAAAATCGCAATCTCTCTCTCTCTCTCTCTCTCTCTCTCTCTCTCTCTCTCTCTCTCTCTCTCTCTCTCTCTCTATCTATCTATCTATCTATCTATCTCTTCTCCCTCCCGCCCTCCCTTCCTCCCCTCCCTCACTCCTTCTCTCCCTTCCTCCCCTGCTCTCTCCTTTTAAAATAAACTAATTTGTTTCAGTTTAGTAGGCTAGTCAGTTGGAATTTCTTGTTTCTAAAGATAACTAATTAGAAGAAACTTTGGGGAAAAAAAAGCATAGGTCAGTATGATTCCACACATAGCTCTCGGTGCCCATTAACCATAGAATATGAAAGCTCTTCTCATACCCAATACACACTTTTTCAGACACACATATAAGCTTGTTAATACATGCAAATATATAAACACATAAATTTGTGTTTAATATTTTAGATCAGTGGGAGAAGGAAAATAAACTGTTCAAGGTATTTGATATTTCATAGGAGCCATTTGATATAGATATTTTGTCTAGTAATCTTTGTGAAAAGAGTGACACAAAACTACACAAAGAAATTCTTTTTACTTTCACACTTCTTAAAAATCTATTTTAATCAATGGTTCTTCTGAAATGTGTGTGTGTATGATAAACATATAACACACACATATCACTACTATTGTATCTTCTTAAAGTCAACATTGTTAATTTATTTTCAATCATGTGGCATTTGCATGCACTTTGTTGTATCTTTTGTACTTACTGTTTTTTTTTTTTTTTGACTTCATCAAACATTTGCTTAATTTCTGCTTTCCTTTTGCACATGAAAAAGTTACAGTAATTTTTTTCAGAAAAGTGTGTGTGTGTATGTGTGTGTGTGTGTGTGTGTGTGTGTGTGAGAGAGAGAGAGAGAGAGAGAGAGAGAGAGAGAGAGAGAGAGAGAGTACTACCTTAAACCTCAGGGTGACACACAAGACTTACAGAACATTAAATAAGGGTCAGTCAAAATGGAGGCTTCTCTCTGAGTGTGGCTTTAAGGGGAAAAAAAGCTAAAATTTACTTTCTAACAAGGTCAAAAGGAAATCAAGGATAGAATGAGACATCAATGGCCATACAATTTATCACCTAAACCTAGACACTTTTGAAAGTAAAAGAGGATTGTTAGCAATTATGTCAAGACAACAGAGATAAAATGGGACAGTCTTACACAAGACAAGATATAATTTCACCCCAGGATCATTTCACCCCAAGGAGATGGAAAGTCAAGATCAGGGTGAGAATAAGTTATGAGGGGTAATGTCTATTTTTCAAATGCCATCAGGTAACAGAGACCTAAGTGTGTCTCTGGTGATAAATGTGACAGGGTTATCGTTCTGTGGTTACATTCCTAAAGACAATATAGGATTTCAGCTATCCTTAAATTTCACAAACAACTTCTCAGTATAAGTGTACCTCAAGCAATGTTTGATAAGTAATCTATGTTTTTTAAAAACAGTCATTTATCTGAAATTCAAAGATAATGAAATCCTATGTTTTGTTTGTTAAAAGTGACAGCCCTCACCAAAGCAGGATATTTTTGTTCCTATGTAGTTCTCTGCAATCAGAGATGTTCAAATAGTGCCTGTAGACCTAAACTCAGAATTCCTTGTACTAATGACATTTTCCTAATATTGAACACATAAAAGTGGGCATGTAAATTATTTAGTGCAAGGCTCAGACACTACTGCAAAATATAGCTGAATAGTAAGTGGTTTGGAAGCAACTAAGTGGCCCTTCTTGTGATAATATCACATTACACAGGATAGTTATAGATTATTGTTCTGTAAGAATATGGGCAGCATAAAAGAATGCCTCTAAGGAAGGCCAGAGCCAGAAACAGTTCAAATGAGGACTGTGTTTCACTGGACTAAGTGTACTAGAATTGTGTCCTCAAGTTCATTCAAGCAGCAAGAGTTCATAAAACACATCCTAGTATAGAAACCAGGATATATAACACCTGATTCTGTGGAACTGACAAGAAGGTTCAAGATTTAGGAGAAAACATCAAGCTATGAATCCTAAAGAGAACAGTGTATAAAGGCATGGCTTTACTAAAACTTGAATAAAGACATATCATACATACATACATACATACATACATACATACATACATACATACGTAGACAGACAGAAAGATGGATGAATGTATGGATGGACAGATGGACAGTCAGTCAAACAAGACAGACAGATGATAGATTACTAACTAGGTGGTGACTTCCCTGATCTCCAGGCATTCTCACTGTGACTCGTTTTTTCTGTCTCAATTCCATTTTACGTATGAAGGGCACAATAGCACAAGCACTTTAACAGTAATTAAAAATAACATGACATAGATTGTTCAAATACTAGCACCATAACAGGTGCAAAGAAAGCATGCAATAAATTGCTAACTTAATTTAGGAAAATTAAAAAATGAAAGGATACAAAATTTCTTATTCCTGTGGTTTTCTTGAATGATTCATTTTTAAATGGTTTTATTTTATTACAATTTGAGATCTAATTGATATACTTACAAAAGCTTCTGCCAGCCTGTAATATACAACCACTGATAGTCTGTAGAAAGAACAAGGTACTTTCACATTAGAAAAAGTCATTTCCATAGCGAGAGCTGAGTTCTCCTCTGGCCTCTCCTGAGCTTCTCAACTCACTTCCAAGCTAGCAGTAAAACCAAATGTTCACCAATGACTCCTCTGAAAGGCATTATGGATAGCTCAAGCAAAATGCCATAAAACTGGGCTCTAAATCTCCCTGGCTTTCCAAAAGGATGGGAAGTACAATCTAAAGGACTAAGAAAATTAATACTTTATACGGCAAACTGACTTCACCATAGGAGACAGGCAATACGTACAATTTTTAGGCCTCCTACAATGAATGTCTGTAATGACACCAGGACCATGTCACTAGAGTATCACTCCAGATACGTGAAAGTGATTTTTATTTTCAATTGATGTCTTAAATTCACATATTTCAACCCCATAGGAAGAACAATAATATCAACCAACCAACCCCCCCCCCAAAGCTCCCAGGGACTAAACCACCAACAATTACACATAGAGGGACTCATGGCTCCAAACACATGCATAGCAGAGGATAGCATTGTCTGGCATCAATGGAAGAAGCCCTTGATCCTGTGAAGACCGGTTTCCCCAGTGTAGAGGAATAATAGCAGGGTGGTAAGGTGAGAGTGGGTGGGTGCGGGAGCACCCTCATAAAAGCAGGAGGACGTGGGATGAGAGAGGAAGAAACCAGGAAAGGGGATAACATTTAAAATGTAAATAAATAAAATATCTACTAAAAATTCACACACAAAGTAAATAGACTGATAATGGCATTTTCATACAAAACTTGTTTCCCCTCTCTCCCCAGGCCCCTCTTTATTCTTGCTGATTCCATTTCTCTCCAAATCTAAGAACTCCCATTCTACTCCCCTGCCCCTCCATTTACCTTCACAAAGGTGCACTCCCTTCTGATAACCCTCTCCACCCCATTGCCTTGGCATTCCCCTATATTGGGAAAATGTGCCATCTCTGGAACAAAAGCCTCTTCTCACACTGATGCCAGACACTGCTATCTTTGGCTACATGCACAACTGGATCAATAGATCTCTCAAAGTGCACACAGAGGTTGGTGTTTTACTCCATGAGAGTTTTGGAGGGTTTGGTTGGTTGATAATGTTGTTATCTTCCCAGGAGGTTGAAACCCCTTTCAGCTCCTTAGGTCCTTTCTTTAGCAACCTCATTGGGATCCCTGAGTTCAGACCAATGGTTAGCGGCAAGCATGCTCAGCTGTATCTATATGACTCTAGCATAGATGCCCTGAAAGGACATCTCTGGCTGGTCCCTGCCAGTAAGTACTTTTGTTAACATTATTCTCTGTGTCTTACTATGGCTCTACAGTATGATTTGAGATCAGACTGGTCGTCTCTTCATTGCTCTTCCTTACTAGATGTAGTTATGCAGAGTTGACTGAATTACTTTACAAATTTTAGATTGATTATTTTTTTTTTAGTTTTGTAAAGAGTGTAACTGAAATTTTGGTGGCAAGTGCATTGTATCCATAAGACATTCTCAGTAATGTAGCAATTTTCTCAATACTAATCTTGCTGGCTCATAAGAATGAGAGCCCTTTCAAGTTCTAGAGCCTTCTTCGATGTAATATTTTGTAAAGCCTTTAATACACTCTCATGCTATTGACTCTAGTTATTGCTATAATTGTGGTCACAAATTACTTAATTAAATAGAATTTTTAAAGCAACATTGGATAGCAACAAGCTTTTTTCTCTTAACAGTAAGGTCTAGATATTCTTGTTATCCACAGAAGACAAGCAGGCCTCTCCAAGGTAAGGTTCTGATAGAATTGATTTCTTTTTTGTCTTATGTGCAGATTACCCTTAATTGCTAATCACAGGGTCTTCTGTGTTACCAAGGGTATGAATGAATACATGAAGAGAATTCATGCCCAGTACTGTAACCATGGCTAGAAATTCTTGACTAGGCACATATATCCATTGGCTCCTGGTAGGATCACTCTTTAACATGTAAGTAAAGATAGTGACTATATCTTCCCCAGTTGCCAGTCATAAGCAGAGAAGGGTAGAGCCTCATAAACCTTTTCCCAACACATAATTAACTGTTGATAGGTCAAATCTTGATCAAGCCCAATACAGACAATGTAGTAGCTGCTGTGACATCCTGTTTACAATGTTTGTGGCATACTCTAAATGTAGTATTTCACAGCCTGCCTCCCTATCTTCTGGTTCTTACATTATTTACCATTTATGCATGTTCCCTGAGACTTAAATGGGGTGGGATAAATGTACCATTTTCATTAGGTACACAATTGTTTTCTTTTTTTAATTCTAAGCATCTAAGTAGCCATGAATCTCTGCATTCACTGTCCCTTGCTGAAAATAGAAGCTTCTCTAATAAAGACTGAAAGTAGCCCTAGTCTGTGAGTATAAAATAAATACTTAAAAGGAAATATGATGTCACAATAATTTCACTAAACTACAGTAGAAGATCCTATTAGGGCTCACAACCTTCCCAGTCTAGGGTTTCTAACCATGGTTACTGTTATCCCCAACATGCTACCCTTTTATCAGTGGAGACATACTTCCAGGCAAATGGCATTGTAGCTGTAGGCTTCATAGTTCAGTGAGATACACTGTTTTACAATACCCTTTTCTCCCTTATGAACTTTACTTCCATTTTATTCTAAGATGTATTTTAACTATAATAAACTCTGTCAGTGAGTCTGTAGTTCCTTCTAAGGAAGTACTGGAGTGAATAAGTAAAATTTCTGAGTTTGTTCTTATTGTCAGGTGAGATTTGTGATTGTTCTTAGCCCTGAAGTTCACTTTCACAATGCCCAATAAAAATTGTTATTCCCTTCACCCTCCAACAAGAGCAAGTCTGTGGAGATAATCTACCAACAAGGTAAAGTGTATTTTCCTCTTTTTTCTTCATACTGATTCTGACTCCTTTAGCTCTAAAAACTGTAGTAAGAAAAGAGAAGGAAATTTGTTTTAGGACATGGGTAACATCTACTCTGTCTCTACAATGTGCACAGTAAGCACCACAAACTGCTCGAATGCAAGTCTTGAGAACCCACAAGCGGATCTGTGCATGGACCAGAAGGCAAACCATACCCAGTGGCTTGGATCTTCTCACTCCACAGTGGCCTATTGCAGGAGAGTGCTCTGAGACTAATCTTAAAAACTGTGTACTCACTGCAACCTTTTTGAGCTATCTTTTTCTTTTTTGCCACACTTCAGGCAACATTCTTCCTGAAGAATATTCCAGTAAAGTAGTAAGCCATAGTCTTTTATTCACCAACACGAATTGCAAACACAGTTTGTCAAAGTGACTTTTTGACAGTTGGGCTTCTCAAAAAAAAAAAAAAAGCCTATTTACTATAAAGACTCAAAAATCTGAAGGTTGTACTGGAAAGATGGAGATTCAAAAGAACTCATGCCATCATTCTGAGACTTGTCCTCTATGAATAGCTCTGTCCATGGTCCTACTCAAGCCCTCAGCTGATTGGCTGATGCTCACTCATATTTTACAGGACAATTTATTCTCTTAAAGTCCACTAATTTGTATGTTATAGTACTACTCAGTTATTAAAAACAATAACTTCATAAAATTATTAGGCAAATTGATAGAACTAGAAAATATTCTGAGTGAGGTAACCCAGTCACAAAAGAACGCACATGGTATGCACTAACTGATAAGTGGATATTAGTCACATAGCTCAAGATACTCAAGATACAATTCACAGACCATATAAAGGTCAAGAAGAATGAAGACCAAAGTTTGGATGCTCCAGTCCTTCTTGTAAGGGGAACAAAATACTCACAGGAAGAAATACGGGAACAAAGTGTGGAACAGAGACTGGATGAAAGGACATCCAGAGACTGGACAACCTGGAGATCCATCCTATATACAAACACCAAATCTAGACACTATTGTGGATGCCAATAAGTGGTTTCTGACAGGAGTCTGATAAGGATGTCTTCTGATAGGCTCTTCCAGAGCCTTAAAAATATAGAGGCAGATGCTCACAGCCAACCATTGGATTGAGAAAGATGTCCCCAATGGAGGAGTTAGAGAAAGGACTAAAGGAGCTGACAGGGTTTGCCACTCTATAATAAAAATAATATCAAACAACCAGACCACCCAGAGCTTTCAGGGACTAACTCACCAACCCAAGAGCACACATGAAGGTACCCATAGCCCTAGCTGCATATATAGCAGAGAACAGCCTTGTATGGCATCAGTGGGAGAAAAGGCCCTTTGTTCTGTGAAGTTTCAAGGCCCCAGTATAGGAGAATGCCAGAGCAAAGAGTTCAGAGTGGGTGGATGTGAGGGGGAAGCATCCTCATAGATATAGGGGAAAGAGTTATGGGGCAGGGGGTTTCTGGAAGGGAAAACAGGAAAGGGGATGACATTTGAAATATATATATAATATTTAATAAAAACAATCATATAAAAATAATAATATTTCAAGTATCTTCACTCAGAGTATTTCACCATACTTCTGGGTAATATGGTTCAGTTACAGTGACACAAAAACTATCACATACTCTCAATGACTTTGAGAAAGATTCCCTTTATATCTCTCCTAAATGTGAGATGAATTCAGAAGGTCTTCCTCTAGTTCTATTGTATGTCACCTCTCCTTGACTTACTAGTGTCAGACAAGCCCTCTGGGATATCTAGAATTCTCTTTATATAGTTTTGTTAGAGTTTAGTGGCAATGATTGCACGAATGATAGGAAAGCTCAAAATAAAAAGTTCAGATATAGTCTGCGATATGCAAGATGCAGATATGGCTGTGTCTTTTAGCTTGAAAAAATATGCACATGTATGTAAAAGTCTCATTAAACATGATGCTGTGCAGTTAAACAAAGACAAGTAGCACAATACTGCAGACCTATTAGAAGGGTAATGAAGAGTAAGTCATGATCACATAAAACAGTGTCATGATATATAGAAACCTTTGTAAATCAAGAAGAATAAAATATATAGAAGCTGAAAAACTAGGAGCCAGTGAAATGGCTCAGCAGATTGAGGTATTTGCCTCCATTTAATGGACTGGGTTTGAGCCACAGGGCCCACATGGTAGAAAAAAGATGGAACCGATTCCCACACATTCTTTTCTGGCCTTCACATGTAGGCATAGCAAACATGTCGGCACAAGTATGCGCACGTGCGCGCGCACACACACACACACACATACACACACACACTAAATCAATCAGTACATTTACTGAAAATGAGTTTAAACCCAAGAAATAAATATCTTGAGAAATAAGGATGAAATGGGGGAGGATAATATGTTCCATAGAATGAGGTGACAAAAACTAAGGCAATTGATGGGTTCAATTTGGATGAGTGTGTAGCTGTGTGCAGATATATTTGCACCTGTATGTGGGTACTGGAAATTAGCCACAGCTTTCATAATTGTCTAGGAAGACTTTCATTGTCTGAACTATACCCCTGGTTGGTTAATTTTATTTTAACACTGCAAAATGTATGTACATATGTCTTGTGAACAAGTTTTGTTTTATCCATCTGTTCAAAATAACAATAAATTATTTTAAAAATAAAAGTTATCTATATGAAAATACTCGAAAGTGAGAAATGGTGTATGTGTCTGGTTTAACTATAAAACTGTGCGCCCAAATGTCTTAGGATTTCATAGCTCTGAGGAAATACTATTACCAAGGCAACACTTTTAAAGGAAAATATTGAATAGGGCCTGGCTTACAGTTTGAGAGGTTTAGTTAATTGTCGTCATCATGGAAAGCATGCAAGCGTACTGACAGACATCATTCTGGAGAAGGAGCTGGGAATTCAACATTTGGTCCATAGATAGACAGCAGGAGGAGTGCGTGCCACAATAAGCATAGCTTGAGCATAGGAGACCTCGAATTCCATCCCCACAGTAACACATTTCCTCCAACAAGGCCACACCTACTCCAATAAAGCCACTCCTCCTAATAATTACAATCCCTATGAGTCAAGTTTTTAAACACATGGCTCTATGGAAACCACACTCACCCAAACAACCAAGCAAAGTGAGCAAAATGTTTAAAGTTAAGACCAAGAAGTAAAGCAGAAACTAAAAATGTGCTCAGAAGTTAAAGATCATGGAAAGCCACAGTAAAAAAAAAATCATGATAAAGTCAATAAGAAGACAACAAATAATTTTAAATAGTAAAGTAGCAGAAAGTGTCTGAGCCCTGTAAATAGAAATAACTAGTAAATTTTGAGAATGACTAGAAAATGGAAACAGAATCACTGTTACATTATGTTGGTCTCTGGAAACACAAAAATAAATGAAGTATTTTGCAAACAATATTTGAAAAATTAGGTATTAGCACTAAGAGAACTCACAACTACTATTGTTGTTCTTCTGTTTGCTTTAGGAATGCAAACACCTCAAGGTATTAGGTCTTGAAATAAATAAACAGTTGCCATGCTGATACAAAAGCAGTGGTTCATACTTCTATATATTGGTGTCTAATATTATTTCATCTAATGAATGAAAAGATAAAAGCTTGGTTGTTAAGTTTATCAAGAAATAAAATTCAAAACCAGAAAAATGGCTTGGTGTTTGAGGAGTACTTTTGAATTTGCAGGAGACACAACATTGGTTCTCAGTACATACATAGTGACTCACAATTATCAGTAAATACAATTTCAATGGATTCAAAATCTCTTCTGACCTCCATTTGTATTGAATATACGTGTTTTATATCAAATACATACAGGAACAATATTTGCACATATGAATATATATATTATAAAAAAATAAAATGTACCTGTGACAAGACACCTACCCCCATTCCCAGCTGATTCCACCTCCTTAACTGAAGAACACACCAGTCAGAAGGACAGAAAACCACTACTCCAACAAAGGCTAAGTAAGTTGCCAGAAGTCAGGCTCCCAGACTAGTCTGATATGCCCTAGTGGTTAAGAAGTCAAGCAGACCACAAGAAATCAAGACACAGAAAATGGAAGATCAAAGAGGAAACAGAAACAATTAACAGTATATTGCAATATGTTGCCAACATAGCAAAATTATTTTAGCAGCAAGACCTAAATATTCCAATAGTGCTGAATGACGAGAAAATGCCATTAAAATTAATGTCATAAATATTATGATGTTTCTAAAGAAGAAATGACAAATATCCATTAAAGAATTGAGGAAAAGACAAAAGGTGGAAGAAATCAATAAATCCTTTAAAGAATGTTAAGAAAGTCAATATAAATGCAAACAGGTGAAAAAAAAACTACTTAAGACCAAAAAGTGGAAAAAGAAGCAATAAAGAAAAAACAGTCTAGGGAATTCTGAAAATGGAAAATCTAGACAGGTGAAGAGAAACTACAGAATGCAGCATGTGGAAGGAAGAAACTCAGGAGTACATGGCAGAACATAATCAGTCAACTGGAAACAAGAAAATAGAAACAGGGAACAATATGAGAAATCAATTAAACACAAAGTTGGTCATTTGAGAAAGTGAACAAGAGAAAAATCTTATCCAAACAAATTAAATGCAGAGAGAGAGAGAGAGAGAGAGAGAGACAGACAGACAGACAGAGACAGAGACAGAGACAGAGACAGAGACAGAGACATAGAGACAGAGACAGAGACATAGAGACAGAGACAGAGACATAGAGACAGAGACAGAGACAGAGAAAGAGGCAGAAAGACAGAGAGAGATTAAGAAAATAAGAAATAAAAGAGGAGGGAAAATAGCAATAGACACTGAATCATTAGCTTACTTTTAAAACATGCATATGATCTCATTAGATGCTGAAAAAATCCTTCAACAAAATACAACATCCCTTCATGTTAAAAGTCATGGAAATATCAGGAATTCAAGGCACATACCTAAACAAAACAAAATCAATATACAGGAAACCAGCGCTCAACATCAAATTAAATGGGAAGAATCTTGAAGCAATAAGACTAAATCATGGACAAAACAAGGCTATCTATTCTGTCCCCATTTATACAGTATAGTGCTCAAAGTTTTAGCTAGAGAAATTAGATGACAAAAGAAAGTCAAGGGGATACAAATCAGAAAGAGAGGAGACAAGGTATCACTATTTGCAGAATATATATATATATATATATATATATATATATATATATATATGCATATAGTATATATAAGCAACCCAAAAATTAGACCAAAGAACTCTTGCATCTGATAAAACAATTTCAGCAAAGTGGATGGATATAAAATTAATTTAAACAAATCAGTGGACTTTCTCTACACAAAAGATAAATGTGCTAAAGAAAAATTAAGGAAATATGATCTTTCACAATGATTAAAAATAATATAAATTACCTTGGTGTAATTCTAACCAAGTAGTTGAAAGACATGTATGACAAGAATTTCAAGTCTCTGAAGAAAGAAATACAGGAATATCTCAGAAGGTAGAAAGACCCCCAGGCTCATGGTTCTAGAGAATTAACATAGTAAAAATGGCCATTTTACCAAAAGTAATCTACAGATTCAGTGCAATCCCCATCAAAATTCAAACTCAGTTCCTCACAGAGATAGAAAGAGCAATTCTTGACATTATCTAGAATAACAAAAACCCACCATAGCAGAAATAATTCTTAACAATAAAATGACTTCTGGGGGATTCACCATTCCTGACCTCAAGCTGTATCATAGAGCAATAGTGATTTAAAACCAAACCAAACAAAAACCAAAAAAGAAAAAAAAAAGACCTCATGGTATTGATACAGCCACAGATATGTTGATCAATGGAATAGAATTGAAGACATAGAAATAAAGTCACACTCATATGATGATTTTTATCTTTTACAAAGAAGCCAAGACCTTCCAGTAGGAAAATAGCATTTTCAACAAATGGTGGTCAGCATGTAGAAGAATGCAAATTGATCTATTTTTATCTTCTTGTACAAAGCTCAAATCCAAGTGGATTAAGAACCTCCACATAGAACTATGTGTACTGAACTTGAGAGAAGAGAAAGTAGGAAAGATCTTGAACACATTAACACAGGGGAAATTTTCTTGAACAGAACACCAGTGGTTCAGTCTCTAAGATCAGCAATTGAAAAATTGGACCTCGTGAAACTGAAAAATTTCTGTAAGGCAAAGGACACCGTCAGTAGGAGAAAAAGGCAACCTACAGTCTGGGAAAAGATCTTTACCAACCCTATATCCAATAGAGTGCTAATATCCAAAAATAAAAACAAACAAAAAAAAAAAAAAAACAAAGAATAAAATAAGTTAAATAAGTTAGCCTTCAGAAAAGAAAGTAACCCAATTTAAAATTTAAAAGTGGGATACAGAGCTAAACAAAGAATTCTCAACAGAGGAAACTTGAATGGCCAAGAAGCACCTAAAGAAATATTCAACTTCCTTAGTCATCAGGGAAATGCAAATCAAAATGACCTAGAGATTCCCCATTAAACAAAATCGGTAAGATTAAAATCTCAGGCTACAGCAGATACTGGTAAGGATGTAAAAAACGAACACTCAACCATTGCTGGTGGGATTTCAAGCTGGTATAACCACTTTGCAAATCAATCTGGTGGTTCCTCAGAGAAATGAAAATAGCTCTATCTGAAGCTCCAGCTATACTACTCCTGAGCATATACCCAAAGATTCTCCAATTTAAAACAAGTACACATGTTCCACTCCATTCATAGCAACCTTATTTATAATAGCTTAAGCTGAAAACAAACCTGGTGTTCCTAAACAGAAGGAAGGATACAGCAAATGTGGTACATTTACATAATGGTATACTACTCAGCTATTAAAAAGAATGACTTCATGTACTTTGTAGGCAAATGGAACTAGAAAATATCATCCCATTTGAGTGAGGTATCCCAAACTCAAAAGGATATTCATGGTATATACTCACTGATAAGTGTATATTTGCCCAAAAGCTCAGAATACCCACAACTCCCAACCCATAAAAGGAAGGCCAAGGTATGTATTCTTCAAAGCCACCCAGAAAGAGGAACAAAATAATCACTAGATGCAGAGGAAGAGAGGGCTCTTTTGTGGGAGAGAGGAGAGGAAGATAAAGTTTGGAGGGGGAACAGACCAGGTATAGGAAAAGATTGGAGAAAAGTCCTGATGGTCAGAAGAACCAATAGAATTAAGGAGCAGTATGGTGATTGCAAACCATGGGAATAATGACAGAATCTATCAGCCGGATCCCTCAAAACTCCCAGGAAGTAACCCAACAGCCAAAGAGTATACATGTACTAGTCCATGGCACTCACTAAGTATTTAGCAGAAAACTGCCTCATCTGGCATCAGTGGGATGGGAGGTGCTTGGTACTGTGGAGGCTGATGCTCCAGAGAAGCAGGGGGGCTCGAGGGATAAAGAGGGAGTCGATGGGTGTGGGAAGTATACTCTTATAGGCAAAGGGGAGGAAGATGTGTAGGGGTTTTATGGTGGGGTGATTGGGAAGTGGAATAATATTTGAAATATAACAAATAAAATTATTCAAAAAAGTACATAACAAAATTGAAAAATCTAAAAGAGATGAATAATTTCTCAATAGATACCAATTACCAAATTTAAATCAAGATCACGTAAACAATTTAAATTGGCCTACAACCACTTAGTAAATGGAAGCAATTATTAAAAGTCCTCCAATTGCAACTTAAAAATAATTCCAAAGTAGCCAAAATTAAAGAATGGAAAAAATGAAAGTATCTTCAACAATGGTACTGGTCTAGTAAAATGTCTGCATGTAGAAGAATGGAAGTAGATACACTACCGTCACCCTGCACAAAACACAGGTCTAAATGGATCAAAGATCTCAGCATAATTTAGATAAACTAAATCTTATTGAATTAAAAAGTAAGGAATAACCTTGAATGCACTAGCTCATGAGACAACTTCCTGAACTGAACTACAATTGGACTGTCATTAAAGTTAACTATTAAGAAATGAAACCTCATGAAACTGAAATGTTTATGTTAAGGCAAAAGACACTGTCAATAGTCAATGGGACAAAATGGCAGCCTATAAGTTTTGAAAAAAGTTTACAACTCTACATCTGCTAGAGGACTAATATCCAAAATATATAAAGAACTTAAGAAATAAGACACAAAATAATTAATCTCATTAAAATTGGATACACATCTAAATAGGAAAATCTCAACAGAAGAATCTCTAATGACTGAGAAGCACTTAAAAACATGTTCAACATCCTTTCTTAGACATCAAGGAAAGGCTTAGCAATATGACTCTGAGATTCCATCTTACACTCATTATAATGTATAAAACAAATCTTTAGTGACAGGGCATGTTAAAAGATAAATCTCAAGTGACTAGAGAGGATGTTGATCAAGGGGAGCACTCCTCCACTATTAGTGAAAGTGTAGTCTTGTACAACCACTTTGGAATTCAATATGGCCATTTCTCAGAAAACTGATCTACCTGAAGACCCAGCTATACTACTCCTGGCCATATACCCAAAAGATGTCCCACTATACCATAATGACATATGCTCTACTATGTTCACAAAAGCATTATTCAGAACATTCAGACACTCAAAACAACCCACAAATCCCCCAAACAAAGCTGAATAAGAAAATGTGGTACATTTGCAAAAGGGAGTATCACTCAGCTATTAAAAGCAATGAAAAAAATCACAATTTTTCCAGCATATGTATAGAACTAAAATCCCGAATGAGGTAACCCATGTCCAGAAAGGTAAACTTGGTATATGTATTTGCCACAAAATAAATAATAACAATGCTGCAATCCACAGAACCAAAGATGCTAAGTAACAAGAAGAGTACAAAGGGAGATGGGTGCACCTCACTAAGAGGAGGAAACAGAATAGATGTTGTAGATGGATGAGCAGAAAAAAGTGTAAGAGATTGTGGGCATGAATGGGAATAGGAAGGATCAGATGTGAAGAGGATGGAGGGAGAATGTAAAAGAAGAGATAACTAGATTAAGCAGCATCTCTAGGATGAACTAGAGATCTGAATCTATGAAATTTGCAGGAATCTATGAAGGTGACCCTAGCTAAGATTTTTAGCAATGGGGAATATGGAGCCTGAACTGGACATCTCCTGTAACCAGATGAGACTTTCAGTGAGGGACTTGGACACTAACCCAGGAATAAAACCTTCAACCTACAATTTCCCCTGTCTACAAGTTGTGTTTGGGTAACAGGGTTGCATAAGTTGTGGCAATAGCCAATGAATGACTGGTCCATCTTAAGATCCATGTCATGAGAGAGAACCTCAACATACCCAGAGGGCCAAGAAGCAGAGACTAGACAACCCAGAGACCAGCAATAAAACCAAACACAAATGAAAAAAAAGTCAATAAAATGAAACTTAATGATATTCTGCAATACCTATATATTGGCATCTATCCCAATTGTCATCATAGAGCAACTAATAGACTCACTTGCAGGGGTTCATAGCAAAACCTTAGGCAGAGTTTAGTGGAATCTAGTGGAAGAGGTGGAGGAAGGAATATAAGAGCCAGAGGCATCAAGGGTACCACAAGAAAACCTGTAAGGTTAACTAACCTGAGCCCATCTGTACTCATGGAGACTGAACTGCCAACCAGGGTTTAAATGAGACTGACCTATGCCCTCTGCACATGTTACATTTGTGTAGCTTTATCTTCTTGTGGGACTCCTAATACACACACACACACACACACACACACACACACACACACACACACATATATATATAGCTCTGACTACTCTGACTATATCTCCTACCTCTGGTACCCTTTCTTCCCACTGGGTTTCTTTGTCTAGCCTTAATAGAAAAAAAGATGTATAGTCTTCCTGCAATCCAATATGCCATGTGTGGTTGATATCCATTGATGCTTGTCTTTTTCTAAAAAGAATGGGGAGGAGTTGAATGAGGAACAGAGAAAGTTGTTAAGAGACTTGGAAAAGAGAAAAGAGGGAAAACTGTTGTATTAATGCAAAAATAAATGAAATAAGATTTAAAAAATAAAATGAAATAAAATGCAGTTCATATTGTTCCTAAGATTTTTGAAATGGCTCTGTCATGGAAATGTTTATAAAATAAGCACAAGGAATTAAAGTCAGAGCTGCTAATGGATCTAGGCCAGAACTCATGAGCCTGTATCTGTTATTCTATTTTGGAGATTTTATGCAGCCAGTTCAACATCTACCAGCTGTCTCCTGTGGACCTGAATAGGAAATGCTAAGAGGTCTTTTTCTAATAAGACCACTAGAGTCCAAAATCATCCATCTCTTCTACCACTACTGAAACTTCCAGAAAGTTCTAAGAATTGCTAACAAGCACTTTATCATTGAATCCTAAGCAGTAACTTTTCCCAACTTCCAATCTCACAATTTTTAAAGCCTCTATGCCATTGGCTGAGCATTAGCATCAACCTAGCTGGCATAGTTTCTCAGGAGGGTGGATTTGAGATTAGAACATTGCAAGGTAGGATAGAGAACCTATACAACTGCATTGAGAGACTGAAGAAACCAGTTCACACTGCACTGTATTTCAAGAACTCTTTTCCTGACCATCCCTCCTAAAATTTTAATGACAGGAGTCCCCTTATCACACTTCATAGGAACATGTGTTTCTGGGGGAAAAGGAAATGGGACTTTCTATGACCCTTGACTAGAAACTCAGATCACTGTATCTACTAAAGACAGTCATATGAGGAAAAGCACGGGTGCTGTCATATCCCCGTACGAGTTGCAGCGGCTCTACTGTAAAGTGTTGAGAAAATACACTTCTATGAAAGTAAGTGAATTTTAATCCATAATCTACGAACTGGAATTGACTCCTATGTTGATTAAGTCTAAAGAAAAAGCACACATGCCAGGTGACTTGGGAAGAATCTATCAAATATAAATACATTTCTACAGATATGACTAAGAATCAGTGTCAGTAGATAATGGTTTGTCTCAACTATTCCAGATTTCAAAGACTTCAGTTTTGTTGGACTTCACTTGAAATGACGAGAGGGAGTTTCAACATCACAAGGTAAAATGCACAAAAGCCCATGTCAGATCAGCATCCAATTAGCATTAGCTGTGGAAGGGTCAGCAGTGACCCTGAATGACAAAGGTCAATCTGACTTAAGAGCTTGTCAATAAGAACTACATTTTGATCCTGTCTTCTTTCCTCCCTCACCCTTTTCATAAGTCAGGCACCGAGTTTATCAGAAATGCCTGTAGTCTGAAATGTTTCTTATTTCACTGTGTTTTGGGTTTTAAAATAGTTGCACAGACTTTAGCAGATGAATATGACAAACCCAAAATTCTATAACGTGAAACACTTTGAGGGTCATGCAAGATATCAAAAGATTCCAAAATCAGAGCATTTTGGGTTTCAGATTTTCAGATTACAGATTCTATTTCTCTTTAGAGGATATCCTAAAATGAAGGCTATCTTTTCTAAAAAGAGTCCATTGTTCATTACTGAGGTACACAATATTATTAAATAAACTTAGAAACTACTGACTAAAGATGGTCCATACATACGAAAATATCAGAAATTGTTATATAAATGCATGTGATAGCTTTCTCATCAGTCATTGAGTTACTAATTATTTAAAAACAACAACTAATAGTTTTGGACTTTAAAAAACTAGTTCTTTATCTCTACTTAAGCATTTAAATAAAAATGCACAAGAAGAAGTTAAAAATCTTCATCTTTCATTAGTTCTTCTTTCTTTTTGTACATAAACTAAATTAAACTTGGTAGACATAGATAAACTATGTCAAATACCTAAAATTCTAAGTTGAACATACGTCAACATCCAACTTCTACATGCACACATTCTCAACAAACTAAAGGTGCAATTTATCCCAATACAAAGACTCACTGGAACCATATCTTCAGAGTTAATTGATATTGATTGCTTAGCTATACATCTCAAGGACTTGACATGTATTCAGAGATTGATTTTTTTTTCTAACTGCTAAATGAACTCAGAAGTCATTTTTGCAAACCCTAGCTCTCCTTGGTAGATATAAAATCAAGTCAACCTTTTCTAATTTCTTAGAAAATTAATTTCTGGAAGAAAATTAGGTGTTTTCTTTCCCCCAAACATGTACACATTTGATCATATTATTAAATCATCTTTATGTGTTATTTATTTTGTATTTTTTCAATGCTTTTGTTTTACTTCTGCAGACACACATCAATGAAGAGATTATGAGGATGTCTTGCATTATTTCTCACCTGTGGTGTGTCTATGCTTTTGTGGCAAACTACATGTGACTAATAGAAATGAAAGAAATTCATCCACTCTTCAATAAACTAAATTAATCTCTCATGGTATCCTGTGTTGGGAATGCATACTTGTAGGTGCACACAATCTTTATCTTGAGGATATCCCTACAAAGCT
The DNA here is from genome assembly GCF_963924665.1 of Micromys minutus. Lineage (NCBI taxonomy): Eukaryota > Metazoa > Chordata > Mammalia > Rodentia > Muridae > Micromys > Micromys minutus. The sequence continues at coordinate 40,428,902 of NC_137984.1, read as the reverse complement.
GAGCACTTGACAATGAGAGGGGCAGGAACATTGACAAAATAAAAGCTGAACATGCAGTATTAATGGAACACTTCAACATTTATTCCCACTGTAAATTAAGAGCTTTTTCTTCCAATATTAAGATAATGCCTCCATTATTTCATCCATAGCTGTTCCAAAGTAGATGTGATTTTGGAGTATATAAATGCATCTGTCTAAATATAGCATTACAAAAAACTTTTTGTGAGTATTCTTCTTAATGGCAATAGAAGAAGAGAACAACCTGACCTTTATCACAAATCTGAAACATCTGGAAAAATAAAGAACACAGGAAAGGAAAAGGTACAGATACTATAATTACGCTGAAATAAATTGTTTGAACGTGACCTGAAAGCAGGCTTGTTCAAATAGTTCAAAATTGTTCCTAAGGAGTATCTAGCTCCAAACTTCACAAAATGAGAATAGGAAAGTCAAACAGCTTTGCATTTTTAAAAATAATACTATAATTGAAGGAGCTGGTACTGAGCAAGGTTCCGAGGCAGAACATGTCAGAATCTTGAGCAGGAAGTAAATATACCCTCTATGCATGGGGAATCCTCAAACTGGTGAGACCTAAAGGAAGTAAATACATTATCTGTGCATGGAAAAGCATCAAGGGGATAAGTCCTAATGCAAGTAAATCCATCCTCAATACATGGGAAAGTTTCAGGGTGATTAGTCCTTGTCATGCGCCCACGCTTCCCGCCGATAGGAACAGGCGTGCAACAAACAAACAGATTCTTCTGCGGACAACCTTTATTGTTTACAGCACTCTGAGCAGGGGACTTCTTGAGCAGGAAACTTCTCTCTGAGCCGGGAACTCCCTACCGGGTTCTACTGTCTAGGTGAACTCTCACGCGCAGTCCCCCACGTGCGATCTTTCTGTCCACTCTCTCTCCACGTGGGATCTCCCGCAATCTCTTTTACCGAGTCTCTCTCCATGTGGGATCTCCCGCAATCTCTCCTATCAGGTTTCTCTCCACGTGGTATCTCTCCGCCATCCCTCCACGTGGGGTCTCCCGCAATCTCTCCATATCTTCCTTCTCCGTGGGGGAGAAATGCACTGCTATATATGCCTAAAATACTTGTGTTGCTACCTGATTGGTGCATCCTCCTGTAGCTCAATCACGTGCCCCAAGAGTGGGCTGTGACTTATGTGGTTGCCAAGCAACACGAGAGAAAAGGTTTTTGTAGGCTGAACAATGGGCAGAAAGCTGGCGCCATCTATTGGCGCCAACAGCTTCCTACAAGTCCTCTGTTCATTCTCTGTTCATAAAAAAAAAAAAAAAATCTTCAGAGTAATGAATCTAGTCTAAGGCAAGCATGAAGCACAGAGGAACTTGAACAAAATGCCCTCCAGGACAAATGTAGCATGGTCTGCTTCAGGGTTTGTAGATTATCTCAAACAGAATGAGTAGCTATCAAGAATACAATGTAAAATAATAACAATTAATATTCAAAGGTATAATCTTGAGATCCTAGTACACCTTCTCAACTTGCACAGTGTGTTTTCTAGACTGATACTTAAGCTTTTCTCTACCTTAATTAGCATACTGTGGAACAGAGCAACAAAGCCTACATCTCATATTTGTAGTAATATTGTAATAATTTTGAAGACTGCTATACACAAAGTACCTAGTCAGGTGCCTGGCACATAATTCCAGATTCAGTATATTTCTGTTACTGTACTTGTATCTCAAAAAGTCAGCATGTCGATACTAAAAGTTGGGTAATAAACAATTTTGTATCGTCACATTACTCTGACAATCTGAAAATGCTGATAATGTGGTAAAGGACTTGCTGAAAGTCAAGTCACATATAAAGAAACATCTAGTACTGGTTGTTGGTATGTAGTTTGTCTATTTTCGGGACAGAAGATCTAACAAAGCACAACAGTGATAGAAGATAGAGAAACAGAATAATGATAGGATAGCTCATGAATGGATGGATAGATAGATGGATGTAATAGAATGGGTATATATATATTATAAAATATACACACAGAATATACTGAACCCTGGAACCATAGTGAAAACAACTGGAGGCTATGGGTAGGTCAAAGTGGGAAGTACTCACCATGAACAGAGCCCCAAGTTTAACCCTTGCCCAGCAGAAAGAAAGGGAAGAGAAGGAAAATAACTCAATCATGTGCCTGAAAATGGAGGCAAAGTACTGGGGGTTACATACATTCCTCTGGACATAGCATGTTCCGTTCTCTCAAATCATTAAAGACTGTTAATCTGCACAGCTCCACAGAGACAAATCTCTATCTGGAACTCTCTGGTCAAGTGTCTACAAAGCAAAAATGTTCCAAACACTTCAAATTATTTAGTTATCTAAATGCCACTGGTCTCTTTCTTCATCTGGGGATTTAAGTTGGAAAGAGCCTAATTTCTGCTCCTCTCTGCTTTGCTCTCCACATGCAGTCAGAACATTTGCACGATTATAGATGCAGTTAAGTTGTGTCAGCGATTTCCTTTATGCAGCCTGTTCGCAAATGTTTATAAAACTAGTTTTTGTGAAGGAAAAGTATGTTTTAAGCTGAAACACAGCAAGTAAAAAAAGAATCCCATCACTTGAGAGCAATTTCCTTTATCTACCTTGCAAAAAAATGTGCTGTGAATATATAAAAAGATACTAGCTAATTTAAGGTATATGACAAGGTGCTATAAAAAATGAGATCAGAGGGACGTGTTAAAAGGGAAAGGACACCAAGGAATACTTTTTTGAAATATGAGATTTAATGGTGTGTGTGTGTGTGTGTGTGTGTGTGTGTGTGTGTGTGTGTACTGAATGTAATGGCATATGCAGATAAAGAGTGAATACTATTTTATTCTACATGAAGAAGGTTGTGTCATAATTTAAATAAGAGACAATTAATTGAGGCCAGTCTGAGAACTGTTGAAAACTGACAACGTGGCCTCATGTCTGTTCATAAGCTTCCATTTCATACAAAGAAAAATATCCAAACTATATCTTGGTAGCACATACTTTTCCTAGCCTTGCATACATTACTACTCCACGTATCTACTCAGAAATGCATATATACATGCAATTAGATATCCCCAATTAGTTTAATGGTCAAAGGCTATAGGAATTAGATCCTCAAGGCAAGAACATTTGAATCTCTGAAAAGTGTGTAAGTGCAACTATAAATAAATAATGCACGCACTGTGAATTAAGAATCTGAAAGAAAGCCCTTGGTCCTGCCAAGGCTTAATGCTGTAGTGTAAGGGAATGTCATGGTGGGGAGGCAGAAGGGGGTGGGTGGGTGGGTGGACACCCTCATAGAGGCAGTTGGAGGGGTGATTCGGTAGGAGATATGGAAGGGAATTCAGGAAAGATGATAACATTCAAAATGTAAATAAAATAAATCTAACAAAATCAGAAAAAATGAATCTGAAAGAAAAAATATATTTTAAAAGTTGGTGCTGAGTGTTAAACTTGGCTTTTTTCTCTTTTTTTTAAAGTTAGATACTCTGTATTTACATTTGAGATATCTTCTTACCCCACCCTGCTCCCATCCTCCCTCCCCCTCCAGGTGCCTTCACAAAGGTGCACTCCCTTCTGATCCCTCTCTCTACCCCATTGCCTTGTCATTCCCCTATGAGGTTGCTAAAGATAGGACCTAAGGAGTTGAGAGAGTTTGCAACCTCATAGGAAGATAACAACATTGTCAACCAACCAAACCCTCCAAAACTCTCATGGAGTAAAACAACAACCTCTGTGTGCACTTTGAGAGACATATTGATCCAGTTGCATATGTAGCTGAACTCGGCTTTTCACACAATAGGCAAGTGTTCTACGTCTAGACTACAACCACAGACAGCTTTAGAACTAGTATTTGATTATTTGTTTACTTCTTGTGGTGCATGTTCAAATGTGTAGCTGGGTTTACAGTTGCTTGTTTTCAGGTCTGTGTGTCTGTATGTCTGTGTGTCTGACTCTCTGTGTACATGTGCTCCGTGTGTTACAAACACCAGTTCACACTGAGTAACATTCCTTAGGAGCCATACTCCTTGAGACTGAGTTTCTCTGGAACCTGAAGCTCATCATATGATTAAGCAAAATGGACAGTGGCTTGTTTTCTCTGTTTCCCCAGTGCTGAGATTATAAGTCTGCATTACAATGCAGTTCTGGTGATTTAACAGGGCCATTAATTTATTTAATTGAACAACTTTATTTTAAAAAACAAAAAAAGTACAGATTTTAAGTATTTGTGCATAAAAGTATATGAAGACATTTTTGTCAGTACTTGGGTTTTTAAAAGTGTGCATTTTTTGATAAAGTTTTTGATAGTGTGCATTAAGATCTTAGTAGTTAAAAGGAGCATAAGGTACATGTAAAACAAGATGTAACCTGGAATTAGTCAGTTTTCTTGGTGTGTAAAGATTAAGCATAAGGTTTTTTCTTTTTTTTGAACTTCATATAGACTGTGAGTTGTTTCTGGGGTGTTCAGGGCTTTTTGGGGTTAGTATCCAATTATAAGTGACTGAATATTATGTCTGTTCCTTTGTGACTGGATTACCTCACTCAGGATATTCTCTAGATGCATCCATTTTCTTAAGAATTTCATAAAGTCATTATTTCAGATAGTTAAGTAGTACTCCATTGAGTAAATATACCACAATTTTTGTATCCATTCATCTTCTGAAGGACATCTGGGTTCTTTCCAGCTTCTGGCTATTATAAATAGAGCTGCTATGAACATTGTGGTGTATGTGTCTTTGCTGTATGTTGGAGCTTCTCTGGGTTATATGATCAGAAGTAGAAAAACTGGGTCTTCAGGTAGTACTATGTCCAATTTTCTGAGGAATCACCAGACTGATTTCCAAAGTGGTTGTACCAGTTTACAACCCCACCAACAGTGGAGAAGTGTTCCTCTTTTTCTGCATCCTCGCCAGCATCTGCTATCATCTAAATTTTTTATCTTAGCCATTCTGGATTGTATGAGGTGAAATCTCAGGGTTGTTTTGATTTCCTTTTCCCTGATGGTTAAGGATGTAAAGAACTTCCTTAGATGATTCTTAGCCATTCGATATTCCTCAACTGAGAATTTTTGTTTAGCTCTGTACCTCATTTTTTAATAAGGTTGTTTGATTCTTTGGTGTCTAGCTTCTTGAGTTCTTTGTATACCTTGGATATTAGGCCTTTATCTGATGTGTGTTTGGTAAAGATCTTTTCCCAATCTGTTGGCTGCCATTTTGTTTTCTTGACAGTGTCCTTAGCCTTACAGAAACTTTGCAATCCGATTAATCCCATTTGTCAATATTTGACCTTAGAGCTCCAGCCATTGGTGTTCTGTTCAGGAAATTTTCTCCTGTGCTTATATGTTCTAAGGTTTTTGCTACTTTCTCTTCTAATAATTTTAGTGTACCCAGTTTAATGTGGAGATCTTTGATCCACTTACACTTGAACTTTGTACAAGGAGATAAGAAAGGGTCTATTTTTATTCTTTTGCATGCTGAGTGCCAGTTGGACCAACACCATTTGTTGAAGTGGCTGTCCTTTTTCCATTGAATGTTTACAGCTCCTTTGTCAAAAATCAAGTGACCATATATATGAGGGCTCATTTCTGGATCTTCTATTCTATTCCATTGATCCACATGCCTATTTCTGTACCAGTGCCATGCAGTTTTTAGCACAATTGCCTTGTAATATAGCTTGAGGTCAGGGACAGTGATTCCCACAGATGTTTTCTTGTTGTTGAGTATGGATTTCGCTATTCTAGGTCTTTTGTTATTCCAGATGAAATTGCACATTGCTCTTTCCAACTCAATGAAGAATTGGCTTGGAATTTTGATGGGGATTGCATTGAATCTGTAGATTGCTTTTGGTAAGATGGCCATTTTTACAATGTTGATCCTTCCTTAATTTTTTGTTACATTTATTGAATATTCTCTGTATTTACAATTCAGGTGTTATCCCTTTTGAACAATCCCATTGCCACCCCACCTCCACCAGTAACCTCTTTTTCCCTTAATTTCATTTTGAAACAACATTTTGTTATGTTACACAGCTAGCCTTGAACTTGTTTTGTTGTCCATAAGCTCCTACCTTGATATCCTTAGAAGCTCTGGTTCTACACAGGCATCTTCAACCTTGACTAACTTGAGTCTTTAAGCATAGACACATTAACTGGGGTCACTGTGAAGTGTGACTGATGAAGTATATCACACAGCATTGAGTAGACTGTGTTCACCATTAATTAAATGAGTTTGGGTTTAAGGAAATCCTAATGTTAAAAATAAAAGAAGATAGTTTAATCTTTGAGCTGCAGATTAGAATAAGTAATAAATAAAATAAAGAATTAATACCACCCAAGTGATGACATGATGAATAAGACAGAAAAATATCCCTGGATATTCTATGCTAAAATGTGTGAACCTTGAAAGACAACAGAAACAAATTAGACTGCACTTTCACAAAATCAGAACTCTTAGAAAACAGAAAGAGAGTTTTATTTGTCTGTCAGGATAATCCCTGGCAGAAATGAAATACTCAGTTTTTAGTTATAGAAATGTTCACTTTCTATTATACTCCTGATTTCTCTCACAGAGAGAATAAGCTCAGAGTGGAAATCATTTCAAAAGAGCACCATCAAAAAGAATTTGAGTCAGAGATCTAAACATGCCTGTGGCTCCTGGCCTGGATGATTTCTTGATTTGGGGGCGTAATTCACATGAAACCTTTAGAAAACTGAAAAGCCGGGCATTGCAGAGCACCAGCTGCTACTGGGGGTTGTCAAGAAATGGATCTGCACATTACAGACCTATGAGGGTAAGGGGAGCAGGAGAAACAGTTCTTGGTTATCACTAAAAATGTTCTTGAGAGCTGAGAAATGTATCATTTGATTCTAAGGAAGATTGGGCTCAGCAAGAACAGGTTTGATGTAATTGCTTTGTTTCCCTGCTTGGACAGGTCACCATTCTCAAAACTCAAAGAAATCCTTACAATGGAGTGCATGAAGCTCTTAGAAGATATTTAACTATGTTTCACACACACACACACACACACACACACACACTCACACTCACACTCACAAACTCTTAGAGGCAGATGCAGAAACTGAACTAGAGATTTACAAATTCACCAGGGTGCCTGGGGACACAGGTAAAGATCCTGACATGCAGATTCTCTAACTACAACACCAGCACTCTGCTTCAGAGATGAAAGGCAGAAATGGCAGTCACACAGGAGATGTATCCTTCTAGATAAAAGCCAGGTCTAAGCTGTCACTTGGCAGGTAAATAGTTGATCCTAAGTATAAAAAGTAATTTCACTCAGCCAGAAACACCCCTTATGCCATCTGATTCACTGAGCCAACTTGTGACATTTTTGACCCTTTTTAATTCTACTTTTTCATTTTTAGCAAAGAAATACAGTCATTTCTACCCAATAGTTTCATTCTTTGGTTCAAATCTATGAAAAGGTCTTGAGCATCAAGTATAGACAATCCTCAACCTCATAAACCAGTACTATATATATATATATATATATATATATATATATATATATATATGATTTTTAACAAAAACCTTTAATTTACTCAAAAATTATTAGTAACCTGACTGTATGAATTTGTAGACGAAAATGTGAAGTTATGAATTTGCATATATTGAGTATAAAATAATTACCCTAGTATAACTGATCCTTACCAGTTCCTGTGTTGAGCACAGATAAGCATGTATTTAGTCTCTTAGAGAACACATTGCTGCTCTAACTGTATATTCACCTTGCTCCTTAATACATGGGGTGTTCTGTAACTTTCATAGATTACCATTTTTTGACCAAAATTTTTAGACAACCCTAGGTTTATAAAATTAGTTTATAAGTCAAACATCTGATAATAAATTTATTTTAAACAATTTCTATAATACACACATAATCTTAAAATTTTTTATAGCTGAAAGCAAATTTGTATTCTCATAAGATGAATGGACTTAATCAAAACACAGTAACATGAAAAGATAAACTATTTTGCTGCTTAGTCGGTAAGGAACATCAGTAAGAAAGTATTATACGTCTTTCCATAATTAATTCTGTATCCATGAGAGCACAAAACCTCATCATGCAGTAAAAGCACTGGAACTCACAACATGCTGTAGTCTTGAATCTGAAACAAGGTGTTTGGGCACATTCACTGGCACTGAGAGGTACGAGGGCTGGGCACACCATGTGTGCACATAGCTGAACTTCAGAAGCAAAGCCAATGTGAAATCACAAAGTACATAACAAAACCGTGCTACCACAAACAGCTCAGACTCACTACGTATTTCAATTTGAGTTAATTTGGGGGCTTTCATGTAGTGAAACTGTTTTCATGTAATGAACTGTTGCCACCAAATATTTTATAATCAGCCACCTGTGATTCACAGTTTAAGAAGGTAAAGAATAGGGTACAGAACACAAGTCTTTCTCCTAATTAGCAAGAACAGTGCACCCAGTGACCGGCCAACCTCTGAACACAACTCAGATTTCCCAGGCATCTGTGAAACAGCATTCTCCTTTCAAATTCAATGAGATGAAGATGTTTAGTTCTTATATATGACTCAAATCAAGGGGTATTTGTCCATCTATTCTTTATTCATTTCACTTGACATAAAGTTTTCTGTGTCCACTCATAGTACCACAGTGACAAGATTTAATTATTTTTTAACAATTGAATAAGTAATTATATATATATATATATATATATATATATATATATATATATATATATATATATATATAAAATTTTCTACATACATTAGTTTTTACCCCATATATTTTGGCTGGAGTCACAAAAACATAAATAAAGATGACTGACATCCTGATTCTAATTGGAAATGGATTCAATAGTAGAGTCTCTGGATAGATTTGTTAATCTGTTTGTTTCTGAGGGGCCTTCATACTGCTGTCTGTAACTGCATTGTCGATTTTTACTCACACCAACAACATCTAGTTCCCCTGTCTTCACAATATGTGTTGTTTCTGCCTTTTAATAATACCACCATAATTAGGGTAAAGTGGTCAGTCTAATGATTACTTATGCTTAGCATTTTCATGACTGTAATATGCTGACAGAAATAACTATCAATATTTTGAATGTAAAATATATTTTAGAAACTATGCATGAAAACTTCAAGGGTTTATACAACTATGACTTTACTACATTAGATACTAGGTTCTGTTTTCTTACACAGATGAAGTAATCCTTGGATTTTAATTGAGAATAAATATTCAGATCATGTCATATCATCTATGAACAAAGCATGCCGTGTCAGACACAGGGCATGGATAGGATAAATGAGTCATATCCAGGTGATCAAAGAACAAAGAAAAAGCTAATAGTATGAGAAATACAGAAACAGAAAGACACTCAGTTTGAAGGCAAGAAATATGATCCAACATTTTTAATTCAATGTACATTATGTGGGAGACATTGGCCTGTAGAGTTTTCCAGAGAATGGGAGTGAGTAATTAGAAGTACACAGTGGTAAAAATACAGGTCAATATGCTAATAGATATTCTAATGGTTTAAAAAATTAGCAAATTCTTTTTTAAAGATTTATTTATTCTTATTTTATGTGCATTGGCTGCACATAAAATAAGTATAATTTATTTGTGTGTGTGTGTGTGTGTGTGTGTGTGTGTGTGTGTGTGTGTGTGTGTGAGATGGTGTCAGATCCCCTGGAATTAGAGTCACAGATAGAGGTGAGCTGCCATGTGGGTACAAAGAATTGAACCAAAGTTCTCTGGGAGAACCAGTGCTCTTGACTGTTGAGCCATCCCTTCAGCCCCAGGAAATTTTATTGTTTTACTAATAATTTTATTTGTTTACATTTCAAATGAGATACCCCTTCCTGGTTACCCCTCACACAAACCCCTTATCTTATCCTCCTCTCTCTCCCCTCCTCTTTGCCTTTATAAGGGTGCTCTTTTGCCCACTCACCCACTCCTACCTCACTGCTGTAGTATCCCTCTAAACTGGGGCATCGAGCCTCCACAGGACCAAGCGCATCCTCTCTCGCTGATGTCAGATAAGGTTATCCTCTGCTACATATGTATCTGGAGTTATGTTTTAGTCCCTGGTAGCTCTGAGTGGTCCAGTTAGTTGATATTGCTCTTTGTATAGAGTTGAAATCCCATTCAGCTTCTTTAGTCCTTCCTCTAGCTCTTCCATTTGGGTCCCCAGCTCAGTCTGATGGTTGGTTATGAGTATCTGCTTCTGTATTGGCCAGGTGATGGCAGAACCTCTCGGGGGACATCTATACTAGGCTCCTGTCAACAAGTGCTTCTTGGCATCTGCAATAGTGGGAGGGGTTGGTATCTGAAAATGGGATGGATCCCTAAGTGAGGAGGTCTATGGATAGCCTTTCCTTCAGTCTCTGTTCCAGTTTTTGTCACTGTCTTTCCTTTGGAAGAGAATAATTTTGGGTTAAAATTTTTGAGACACATGGGTTAAGCCTACTGTGTGCCTGAACTATAATCCCTGGTATAATAATGTCACTTGATTATTAGAGTATTTCCATCGAAGGCAACAATATTTTTCCAAAATTTAATATTTCCTAGCCTAAGGCAAAAAGAAGCTATCCTTGATGACTTAGCCAAAGTCTCACTAGAGTGGGCAGCCTCAGGAGTTAGCCTAGGAGTTCATTTCCAGAACACCAGGGATGGGCCACCTGACTGGATAACAGCTGCATGCTCTGAAATGAAAGATCATATTGAGAAATAAAAAAAAAGAAGCTCCTTTTCCTACAGAAGTCAAGCACACAGTGATCTTCTGAACCCTTGTTCAGGTGGGTGAACGAGGTGGCCTCTGATGTTCTTCCTTTTATGTTCTGATTGTACTTCCTGGAGAACTTCTATAAGCCAGGAATGGGAAGAGCACTTTAGCAAACTACCAGGAACCCAGGATGAGAAAGCTGCTGCTCCAACAGAGCTTATAGACCAGTGAGGATAAATCCTTAGACAAATAATTTGTTGTGATCAGTGCACCCCTAAAGAAGAAGTGCATGATGGTATAAGAATATATCATGGACAACAGTGCAGCCATGAAGAAGTGCATGATAATATAACAATATATTGTGAACATGTTTTAAAGTGGAATAACTCCGTATTTCTTTTCTTTTATCATTGGACATTCTCTATATTTACATTTCAGATGTTATCTTTTTCCCCCAGTTTCATCCCCATTCCTCCTCCCATTGCCTCCATGAGGATGCTCCCTCTTCCAACAATCCTCTCTCACCTCAGCTCATTGGTGTTTCCCTACACTGGGAAAATGAGCCTTCACTGAACCAAAGGCCTCTCCTCCCATTGATGCCAGACAATCCTATCCTCTGCTGCATATGCATCCTATGCATGGCTATCTACTGGAGGTTGTTTCTACAGGTTCTATCTCCCCTTCTCTACTAAAATCGCCTATGTTGGGTCCTGGGAGCCTGTCATTTCTCTGGTGCCTGGGACCCTCCAGTGGTTATTCCCAGCTCCTCATTCCCTTTTTATTCAATTTTTATTTAATATTTTATTTGATTTCCTGCGCCTCTGTACCTCTCTCCTGTCCCCTCCAGTACCTGATACTGTCTCCTTTATTTCCTCCTCTCTATTCCAAGTTCTCCTTTCTCCCCACCTCCTGTGATCATCCTGTTCCCCACCTCAATGCAGGACTGAAGAATCCAGACCCTGGTCTTCCTCATAAGCTCTATATGGCCTGTGGGTTGTATCATGGGCATTGTGAGTTTTGGGGCTAATATCAGCTTATCAGTGACTACATACCATGTGTGTTCTTTTGTGTCTGGGTTAAAGATAACCTATCCACATTTCATTTTATTAATTCTATTTTATCAATTAAAATTATTACAAAAAAGATTTTATGATTTTTAAATGCAATAAGACATTCCATCACCTAATTTCAAGATAGATCTAAAATAATTTTGTCTTGAAACAACTTGATATTTCATCAATATCAAAAATATTTTAATTGTCACTAATTATTTTCAATAATGCTAGGAGTGAATAAGGGATGAGAAAATAAAAAAATTATGGAATCTCCTAAAGGGATGGTTTAACTGTGAAGTAAATCATCATTATTGTACCATGTTTCTATTATGTCATTAACTCAAAAAAATACATGTCAGAAGAGTTTGTAGGACAGCCTTTTCTGACTACTTTCAGCTTCTACTGAACAGAGTTAAGAACGCAGAAATAATAGTTTCCTCCCCTACTGTCAAAGGGAAGTAAATTAACAATGGCGAGTGACTCACCATTATTATATGAATCTGAAGATGAATGGAAAGTGACAAACAGTGACATTCTAGACTGACATGATGATGCTGGAAGTAATGAAATGAGTGCAGGCTTGACCATGAATCTTGGCGTGACAATATCCCAAGTTAGTTTTCTAATACTTAAGATTGATGGGTGAAAAATATTTTTAAGGATAGAAGGGAAATAAACATAGTATATATCCATTTAGTCATTTAATGAAAAGAAAGTCATTGTGCTGGACACTTTGACTGTTCTGTTCTACTAAAGGAATACAAAGAAGTATTGTTTTATCTTTCATCAACTTAAATTTATAGGAATATAAATACTAAAGATCTACATGTAATGGGAAGAGAAAGGTGCTATAATTCTCTTAATGGTTTACTTGTTATGAATAATTTGCAAATGGAAAATAAAATGCTTTATAATAATAAAAATGTGTACATATTCACCAAAATTAAACTATTAAAACTCATGAAATTTATCAAGCCCTATATTTTGGAGATACATTGCAACAAGAATAGCTATTATATAGACACAATCTCAAATGTAACATCAGTGTTAATAGCATAGCTGTGTTCAGAGTGTAGATGTAACAGTTGGAAAACTATTCTTGCTAAAGTTATGGTCAATGTCCTTTTACATGGCAAATACTTTTAAATCCCAAAAATTATACATAAAAATCTTGAGGTTTATGGTATCTAGTTACTATAAACTAAGTGACAGTTGTATTCTCAATCATAATAAATATCTACATCACTCCCAAGTTTCAGGGAATCTTTCAAAAGAAGAGATAGAAAACTCATTAGAGACAAATACAGGGGGAGTGGTGTGGAATGCTGCCCTCTAGGCAAGAGGTAGTATGGCACTCAAACCCAACGTGGCTATAATCTATACAAGATCTGCAAGAGACTATGCCCACCAGCATCTAGTTAAGGAGTGTGGAGAACCATATGAGGCCTCCCAGCTCCCTGGTTCATGGTTGCTAGGGAAAGAAGAGACTTTTTTTCAGAGATATAACCACTGGAAAGGGGCCCATGTTCTGTAAATGATCCCCTCACACATATTCTTGACAGCAACCATAATACAACCCACTAGGACATAAAAATGTAGACATGAGAGTAGCAAGAAGTCTGGCTAGGATGTGTAAGGAAATCAGTAGACATGAAAGGAGGATCAGAGAGTGTGGCATGAATATGATCCATGTATTTTGTGTGATTATGTGAAAATGCCTTTAGGCAACCCTGTGTACAGAGCATATATAATAAAATCCAAAAAAAAATTGAATAAGGTTGTTTTCTCTAATCTATTTCTAGGTTCACATTTGTTACAGAAACCATTAACATAAAAACCCTTTGGCTCACTGGTCCCAGATGCTAACACAGCAACACCTATAGTTTACCTGTAGAGAGAGAAACAGATGCATTGCCTGAGGTTAGAACAGCATGTACATTGGTTTCCAGAAGTGGCCCCTCTCTCCAAAGTCAGAATCTGAGCTAATGAGGTTTAGGATCATTTTCAATCTCTGGCATAGAGGTCATTCCTTTTCACATCTGTGACAGTTGATGGAAATGCATCATTGCTTTTCCTTTGTGCGTTCCAGGCAGGAATTACTAGGAAATCCAACAGACAAAACCCATCAGAACAAGTCAGCAGTCAAAATTACAACTGAGTAGATTATATGTAAATTCAGAACTGCTCAACGTGTTTCTATAACTTTTCTGCGTCATAAATAACATCTTATATCAGTACCTCTGGGTGTGTGCCTCTGTGTATGAGTCTCTCCATGTGAGTGCCTCTGAATCAAAAAATATCTCTCAAATGTGTACAGCATATTGGAATTAAGAGGTATCCTAACATAGAAGAACTCAGTTTTAACACAAGGGGACCACATTAGGTCATATGTATGAATCCCATTTTAATAATCTCTATTTTAATTTGTCAATGTGAACTATATTCAATCCAGTAAGATGATATTTTAAATAAAAATAACCTATTGGACTTGGGTGGTGATTTCATCAACAAGACAAGTACAGGGAAGTACAGGGAGGCTGAGATGGGTCCCCAGAACCCACAATAAAATGCTTGATAAATGGTAGTTTGAATCTAGTACAATAATAGCCTTTTGCTAAATATGGTTTTACATAATTAAAGTATTAAATAATTTATAAGAATTGCAAATTTAGAAATAAAATACCTTTAAATAAATATTTATATAGTAAATAACAAAAGTGGCATGTTTTTATGGCTCAAAACATTTTTTACTGTTAATATATATTTTATTTTATTTTATTTTTACACTCAAGATTTTATTCCCCTTCTGGTCCACCATCCTACTGCTCTACATCCCATACCTTCTCCCTGCCCCCATCCCAGTCTCCATGAGGATGTCCCCACCCTACCCATGCTGCCAGATCCCTAACCTCCCTGGGGCCTCCAGTCTTTGATAGTTAACTGCATCTTCTCTGACTGAACCCAGATCATAAAGTCTTCTGCTCTGTATGTGTTGGGGGACTCATATCAGCTGGTATAGGGTACTTGGCTGGTGATCCAGGGTCTGAGAGAACTCAGGGGTCCAGGTTAATTGAGAATACTGGTCCTCTTACAGTGTTGTCCTCCTCCTCAGCTTTCTTCATCTTTTTTCTAATTCAATCTCAGGGACAGCAGCTTATGTTGGTTGGCTGGATGCAAATATCTGCATCTGACTCTTTCAGCTGCTTGTTGGGTTTTTTGGAGAGCAGTCATAATAAGTTCCTTTTGGTGAGTGCTCCATTGTCTCAGTAATGGTGTCAGGACTTGGAGCCTCCCCTTTGTGCTGGATCCCCTTTTGGGCCTTTCCCTGGACCTTCTTTTCCTCCAGCTCTTCTCCATTTCTATCACTGCAGTTTTTCAGACAGGAACAATTATGTGTCAGAGTTTTAACTGTGGGATAGCAACCCCATCCCTCACTTGATGCCCTGTCTTTCTGCTGGAGATGGGCTCTACAAGTTCCCTCTACCTACTATAGGGCACAACATCTAGGGTCTCCTCTTTGAGTCCTTTCAAATTTTCAGGTGTGTTGGTGTATTCAAGGCTTGCTGTGGTGAGACAACTGGGTTCTGATGACGGCCATGTTTGTTGGCTTCTGTTGCTTATGGTCATGCATTTGCCTCTCACCATCTGCTTATCCCTGGTATTTATTAGTCTAGATGACTCTGCCTGGGGTCTGCCTCTGTTGTCTCTGGGTTTCTACAGGTCTTCTGGTAGGTCTGTTGCACTGGCTGTAGCAGATCTCCTAGGGGGACTTCAGACTGTTGGGTCTTCAGAGGGGAAGTCAAACTGTTGTCTTGTATGAAACTGTCTTCCAGGGGAGCCTGTGGTTTGTGGTTTCTGTTTCCCTGTTTGTAGCTGAACTCCAGAGAGACGTTCAGTCTTTTGGGTCAGTTTCCCTGTATACCACAGAGCCCCTGAAAGGTCTTCAGACTGTGGTGTCAGTTGTTAAGTCTCCCTGTGTACAGAGGTACTCCTGAGGTCCCTTCAAGCTGCAGTGTCCTGGTGCAGTTGATCTCCTGGGATGTTTCCAGTTGTGGTGTCAAATGCTCTGAGAGAAGCTCATCTTCTGATATGCCTTAGAATATGGTGTCTTCTGGGGAGCAGACAATCTAGCAGTCAAATGCTCTGAATGCAGTGGATCCTCTGGTATGCCTAAAGATATTATCCTTTCCAGAGAGCAGACTAGCTAGTTGTCTGTCCCAGCAGAAAGGGTCAGGAGGAAAAAAGACTATAGTCACTACTGTTAAGTCAAACTGCATGAATGCCTTTCGGAGCTGAGATTCATTATATATCATATTATCTGAAATAACCATTTTAATTCTTTATTTGCAAGATTTCTTTTTTAACTTATGTATAATAAAGACAAAGAAGTAATAAGAATGTCATTTCTTTTAGTTTAGTAGAAATTTTTGGGGGGCAGGCAGGAAGTGATAATAGTGAATGTATGAAGCAGTATAATATCTTCCAAAAAAACATCTTTGTCATTTAACTATCTTTTGAGTTGTCTCATAGGACTTCTGCTAAATCTCACTTCAGAATTCACCTCTGCCTGAATAAACTAAGATTGCAAAGCTTTTCATTTACAATACCCATAGGGATGGTCAGAAGTCATTTCTTGCAATGAAAGAATTTTTGGTCAGAGATATGAGTTAATTGACATTTCTGTTGTCTTGGCTTCTGATGTCAATGAAAAGGCTACAGAAGTGGTACCAACTGTCAAGTAGAGTTAAAAATCCTGTCTTTGAGAATTGTAGCCAGTGGTAAACAAATGCAACTTCTCTAAAACAGACAAGAGGATGATGTGCTATCTCAAATGGCAAGTAGACTCTTCATCTTCTTCAAGAGAGCATCTGCCATAACAGCAAGCTCTTTGCTTCCCTTATTGCTATTGCAACAGGCATGCCAATGCTTCTCCTAGAAAATTAATCTATTGGATTTGAGAGCATTATATGCAATCAAAAAATAATTATCTCAACAAGTTAGAAAATACAAAGGGAATTCATCATGACTTTGGTGTATAATACTCTACTTAAAAACTTTTTGAAGAAAAACAGAATCTCTGTGTTCCTCAAATAAAAGCCATAGTTTATTCTTTGTAGAATGGGCTCTATTATCATTCCAAGCTCATTCACTTTAATGCACACACATACACACAAGCAAATGAAAATATTATCTCAAAATGCTCACAGTTATCTATATTCTTCCTTAATAAAACAAAACTTCAAAAGAATCATATTTGAAGTGGAAAATACAATTGTAACAATATTAATGATAATAATATGTATTTATTGAATATAAACTCTGTATCAAAATCCCGAATCTTAACAGTTCTGGAAATGAGGACTATTTTGTCCCAGACAGTATGTACAGAATTATCTTTAAGGATGTTTCCTAATTCTGGTTGAAAATAAAGAAGCCTTGCACAAGATAAATCAAGGCCTGTGATTGGACAGTAAAAAGAAAGATAGGAACAGAGTTTTAGAAAGGGGAGAGAAGCTAGAATAGGAGGGAGAAGAAGCAAAATGGAGGAAGATGAAGATCACTCTCCATGTGACTTTAATTAACCACAGGTAGCTATGAATATCTTATAAGGAATGGATTATTATAGGATAATTTGTCTTATCTGGGTGAGCAGATTGTATCATATCAATTGCCATTGAGTTTATTGTGTGGAGGTGTGGTGGAGTGTAAATTTACTGAGATAAATCTGATCATTAAGTTACAAGTTTCTGGAGTTTTTAATTTTGGGGGATGGTGGGAGTTGTAATGGTGACCAACAGGGTGTGGTTTCAGGGAATGTGAGCAGAGTCTACAACAGGAAGCTCCTGGGACATGTAGAGTCTTGATTTTACCAGGTTGCTGGGAATGTGAGCAGAATTTGGTGGCAGAGACTCAGGAGGGCAGCTGCAGGGATGGGGGGGAGGAGGGAAAGTAGCACAGTGAAGTGACATGCTGTGACCAGTCTTCATTTTTATAATATTTACTGCTATACCTACTGGCTGGAAAGGTGGTCCAGTAGTAAAGAGATCTTTTCACTCTTGTACAGGATTCAGGTTTAGTTCCTACCATATATCAGGCAGCTCACACTGCCTGTGACTCCAGCTCAAGCATATCTGAAACCCTCTGTTGTCCTACAGGCACAAGTAAATCCTCTTACACACATGTATCTTCAGGTATATACACACAAAACTTAATAAATCAAAACATTTTTAAAAAATATTACTCATATTTCCCAGAGATTTGCATAAATACAATCAGTGGGCACAGCTTGAGTGTTGAATTCAGAAAAGTTATGCCTATAATCATTGAAATTTCCCTGCATACCTCTTAAATATATCCTATATTCTTAGTATTTACAGTTGTTGGTCAATAGGCTACAGCATTAAAAACTAATTTTAATGTTATCCTCTTCACACCACTTATCTTTCATTTGAATGGTAACCAAGAGAAGCAGATGAGAACTCTGCACATAGTGAATCAGTGGGCCTTTGTGTCATTGCCTGAGACATTATTATAAGGTGAGTGCTTACATAGTTTTAACTCCAGTGATAAGGATGTTGTTTATGAGCTTTGTCTCACTTCCTTCAACACTGTTGGTTCCCTACCGCCCAGTGTAATTTTATCTTGTAGCAGTTGCACTGTCAACTGATATTTCAACAACTCTTACTTCTCAAGGTAATGGTGGTTAAGTTCTCAAGGACTGTTAAAGACACTATAAATGGTTTATATGATCAATTACCAAAGACATTACAGGCACATGAAAAGATTTACAAGATAAACACCTGCAAACAAAAGCCATATGAACAAAAGGACCTTGGGAAGGACAGGATTGTGTATTATTTTAATACTTTACATTTTTAAGACATTGGAAAAATCACTGGAAAGAGACACTAAAGCAAAGACAGGCCATTGCTATTCCCAGGTTTATAATCAGACCACAACACAGACAGCAGAGCAAGAAGGAGTGTAAAGAAGAAACGTTGTCCGTCACTAGGTGAAATGCAGTACATAGCTTGCAAAACAATTGTCTGCATGTACACTTCATTAGAACTTCAGGCATGCAGCTCAGGAGGTGCTGATTGATTTATGTCAATTATAGTATCTTACTTAACCCTTTATTAAATCTGCCAGCTCTACTCCTCCTTCCAGACCTAGCTTAGAGGATAGTTTTGATCAAAATTCAAGTAGCTTCTTCATGGTACAAACACCTGGTATGGCATATGCCAGTCTCTTCACACCCCAGTAAATACTGGCTTGTGGGAACCCACTGTGACTCAGCATACCATAACTAAAGAAGAATCAAGCTGTTGAGGTACTCACCTGTGACTGTTGGAGACTAAGACTCGGGAGCTAATTATTTTTTTTCTGTTCCACTGGGCAGACTCTGAGTAAAGTTGACTACAAAGCCCTCTGGGTAAGAGCATGGATGCTATGCAGAGCTGTAATGTGTGCACACATGGTGTATCCTTGGGATAGCCCTTTCTGAAGGTCACCTTTGCTCATCTTTCTGGCTTCTCGGGTCATTTCATAAATAAAACACCTGAAGTGCTTTCTAGGATCGACTTTATGGAGCATGTCCTGTTTCCAGGAAAACCAAGTTTAAATAGGTTTTGGCCTAATGGATTTTTTTAACCTAAATACCCAACAAGAAATTAATCCAAATGTTTTGCCACAGACGTGACAGTTTATGCTGAAGGATTAACACTATAAAGGCTGAGATTTGATTTATTTCATAATTAATCCTGGTACCATGAGTATGAGAACAAATCTGAAAACTTAATCATATTGCATTACAAAATGGCTATTTTTTCTTTCCTATTATATACATTTACAATTTAAACCTTGCTAGACTAGTATTATTTTAAACACTAAGAAGGCATGTAATATGGGCATGTGAATATATCAGTAGTTTATAAGTGTGTAAAATATATTTGCTACCCAGCATTATTCATTTACAAGTATAAAAGAAATGTAAAGTTTTTCTTTTTTATTAAATATTTACTTTACATTTCAAATGTTATCCCCTTTCC
Organism: Micromys minutus; assembly: GCF_963924665.1. Classification (NCBI taxonomy): domain Eukaryota; kingdom Metazoa; phylum Chordata; class Mammalia; order Rodentia; family Muridae; genus Micromys; species Micromys minutus. The sequence continues at coordinate 40,409,073 of NC_137984.1, read as the reverse complement.
TGGTTTCCCTTCTGGAATCTTCCATCTCATCTCCCCTCCCCCTGCTTCTATGAGAGTGTTCCTCCCACCTACCCACTCTCTCCCATCTCTCTACCCTGGTGTTCCCCTACACTGGGATATTGAGCATTCACAGGGCCAGGAATATCTCCTCTTGTTGATGTCCAATAAGGCAATTCTCTGCTACATATGTTGCTGGAGCCATGGATCCCTCCATGTGAACTCTTTAACTGGTAGTTTAGTCTTCCAGAGCTTTGGGGGTTCTGGTTGTAAAACAAAAACCTCTGTATGGTATGTGGTGGACTTTGAGGCTTTCTGAAGCAATAAATACACACTGTCTCTTACTTACATTGATGAGCACATGCAATAGACTGAAATTTTATAGGATTATTTTGACTACTTCATTTTTTTTTAAATGAAACAAAAACTAATGTAAGACTCCCACACATGCACACACACAAGCAGAGAGAAAGAGGAAGGAAAAGAGAGACTAAATAAATCTATATAAGAAAAACTTTAGAAGAAAAAAAACAGCATTAATCAGAATTCAGAATAATTATACTATACTTACTATATTTGTATAAAAAGCTTCTAGTCAAAGATATTATCACAGAAAAATAAAAGGTCACCTCATTCAGGAGGGGAAATCAGGAAAGTGGGTAACATTTGAAAACTAGATAAATAAAATATCCAATTAAAAAAGGAATGGAAAAAAAGAAAAATAAAAGGTCAGCTATTCCCTATATTTGTTGAGCTAACTGACCAATAATCCTGTTTAAAATAGGGCTTTTCTTACAAGAGCCTATACACAAAGCCCCTGATAACCTTTGTGTACAGTCACAGATTGATTCGTGTACAGAACAAATCTTTTTAGAGCCACCTTTTACTTTTGTAGTGGTTTAGATGAGCAAGCTAAGAAGAGATATATAAAGGCATCAGTCTCCAGAAGGGAGTGTATGAATTACATTGATATAAATCCCTCAAAACTTCTCAGGCCACAGGGTATGTGATGGTCAGTATTAAAAGTGAACCTGGTAGAACCTAGAATCACCCAGGAAACAGGATTCCGGGAATTCCTTGAGACCTTATGTTGGTTGCTTTAGTGGGGATGGAAAGACCAGGCAACAGTGTATGGTTCTATCCCTAAGCTGAGATCCCAAGTGAAGGAAGAGAGCTCAGAAGCAGCAGTTATGGATCATTCTCTGCTTCTGGTTCTGACATGCTACTTCAAGCACTTGACACATTGACTTCACTGTCATGATGGACTGTACCTTGAACTACAAACCATAATAAAACCTTTCTCCCTGAAGCTGCTTTTGTCAGAGTATTATATCACAACAACAGAAGAAAATCCACTAATATAGGATGAATATCCAGTTCACAGCATTTGTGGAAATTTCTTTTTATTCTTTATCAGTGCTTCCTCTCAGGGACAATCAGAACCTCCCTAAGGTTGCTAACTTAGATCAGCATCTAAATCTAAACAGGTTTCTGAGTGTATGCCAAGAGACAAGAGCAGACATCTTGCACGTGGACTATAGTGCCATAGCATTTGAATAAGGTACCACATATCAATGTTGGGCTTGGCATTTACTCTCAGCACAAATGTTCATTTCAAAGACACTTGCTTAAAAAGTAAAGTGAGCCAAAGCATTAACTTCTAAGTGCTTGAGAATTCTTTTTTTAAGTTTAAAAAAAAAGATAAGTAAAGATTTGGGAAAGAGAAGGTTTCGCTTGCTTTTCTGTTTAGTTTCACCATGTTGTGATGCCTTCTGTCTTCATTTAGTTCAGTTGGTAAACACAGAAATGTATGTCTGCTTTGTATTTAATGCTAGTTGTTGAATTGGAGGGTTTTTTAAATTTAGTTCTATAATAAGTAGTTTTAAAAGTTCAGTTATTTTTTAAAATTTTTTTAAGGTCTTCTGAGCCTACTGCCCTTGAAATAAAATGTACCCATTATTAGACTAATCCCATAAACTAAGATCAGCAATCTTTTTGTCACTAAACATGGTGTAAATTATGTTTTAAGTAAACACTGGTTTCAGAATACCTGGAATGCTATTTTAAAAATCTATCCCATGTTTTTTAACAGTCTAGGGGAAATAAATTAGCATACAGAATATATATATCACTGTTATAATATACTTAATCATTCTTTTCAATTTTTAAGATCGTTCTTACTTGACAAAACTTGAAATGTTAAATAGACCCCAGTTCGATATGACTGTGTTGGATAAATAATTGAGAAGTTTGTCTAAAGCTACATGATTCACGTAAAACAAAATAAACTGGTCCTAGTAATAATTCAAATAGAACCCTCTTCACTTTAAAACCACATGCAGCATGAAACATTTTTTAAATACCAATGAAATTGGCAGCAGTATTCCTTTTAAACTCATAAGGTTATCCTATTTGAGACCATGATTTATGTATGCTGACTTACTGACCCATTACTTATTGAGTTATGGAACAAGAAAGGAGACCTAACTCTTTGCTGAATATCCTATGTGTAATCATCAAAGCCATGAACAGCTCAAGTGAGCAGCCTCTCAGCCCATTCATAGTCCTCCTCACTGTCTTCATCCCCACCTGTTAATTTTATGCTACTTTAAACACACTGCTAACTCATTACAGTTCTGAAAACAAAGACAGGTTGTCTACCGTCCCTTGTTCAAATTCACCATTTACACCCCCTCCAAATGAGTTCTCCAAATTATGTGATGAAGTTCAAAATCAAGGTCATGTGACAAGAGTCTCCAGCATGCAATCTTTTTCTCTTTGTGTTTCTGTCAAGCACATACTCCATGTAGGACAGACTAATCATAATCTAACAATTATATACCACTCTCACCTCCTTTGAGATTTTACAACATGTAACTCATGGAATTAAAATTCCTCTCTAAAAGACCCCATGCTCTTTACTTTTTAGTTCTTTAATAACTTCTTGTTGTGTCCCGCAATAGTGCTTGAAAAACGTATATATAACAGAGATGAAGAACTGAAACACTGAAGACACAACAGTCTCTTAAGTGACATGATGTAGATTATGGAAACAATCAGAGTCATAGGTCTCCTGGCTAATGAAGTCAAATCTCCCAGGTAGGAATCTAATCAGAAGTTACTCTTATTTTCTACTAACATCAGGGAGGCTTCAGAAAATTTCTCCCACCACAGCTGCAGAAAACATTCTTTTCTGGAGGCATTTGCATGTATTTTGAAGAGCACATAATGAACTGTCGCTCCAGCATTGTGCAATTATGTGTGGTAACAAATAAACACAGAAATAGCTACTGCAGGAAAGTTGCTGCATCCTGCAGACTGAGCATTAACCAACTGCATGCAAATAAACCAAAAATTATTCTTAATTAGTAAAGAACTCTGTTATGCAAGGAGACCAGCACAACATGCAAAAGACTTGATCCGGTTTAGCTTTGGATGCAACAAGAAAGTAAAGAACGATGTAGAATCAGGACAAAGCATTCATTTGATTAGCATCTAGCTGAGGCTTTCATCTACATAAATGGGTGGAAAACAAAATTAAGGAGTTGCCAATCACTTTATTTTGGTGTAGACAAGCTCCCGATATGGCCTATCAAGTCATGTTTGCGTGTCACAAATACTGAAGCAGTTTAGGTATTATTTGAGTTCACTACAAAGATTACTAAGTAAGGGTGGTGGCAATGAGAGGTGTTATGGGTCTCTATGAGGTAATGCCTACCTTGGAGTAAATTTCATTGAAAACATACCTTGAATAGCACAGGAGAACCCAATAACTTCCATCCCTGTTGTGATCCAGGGAGATGCAATCCCTTGATGTTTGCTTGCAGCACACCCTTCTGCATAGTCACCAAACACATACCAGCATGAGCTGATAGAGTGGGGGGGCTTCGTGTAACAACCTGTACTACACCTGTTGGAAGGGGGGATACCCTCAAACCTGTTAGACCTTCACGAAACCTGTTAGACTTCAAACCTCCAAAACTGTAAAATGGATAAACTCCCATTCTTTCTGAGCATCTGGCTACAGTGCCATACACTCATACATGAAAATTTAATTACTTAAGCTATAGATCTGTGATGCACAATGAAAATATGCAAGAATTTGGAAGGCAGAGGCAGGATAGTGCCAGAAGTTGAAAAAAAAAAAAAAAGACATAGTTACACAGAGGGTAGCAGACTGGCTAGAGATAATAGGGCAAGGTGCTATCTCTAACACTTAAGGCAAAAGCCCCAGTAAATAAATCACTTTTCTTAGTTAATAATACAATATTCCTTTACTAATAATTTATGGAATTCTAAGTTCAAACCAACATTGACCATAGTTTTGACTTGTTTTTTGCTCTGCTAAGCACTGGACCACTTCAAGATGAAGTTGAAAGCACATTTAATATCAGTTTAAATAGCTCCTAGAGGTTGAAGTACTACTGGAGGATCACAAGAGGAGATCTAAGTATCTGATCCTGTGTTGTTAATTGATACTTAACTTTACAGACAATCATAGCAGTGGGCAGGCACCATTTTGAACTTGGTTATCTGGAAGGCACATTCTTTCCTGACTTTGCTTTCATAAAGGACATAAATTTGGTAAGATAAAATGGCAGTGGATAAAAGAAGGAAGAGGCCATTGTGACTGTCACAACTATGGCATCTTTAAGTTGGAGTGTTTCCAGTATTTCTGTACAGTTACTGCAGGGCACTCTGGGACCAAGTACTTAAACACTCCAACAGCCAACAGCTGTCAGCCTGACAACAGCCTGCATTTTGTTTTGGTGGCAGCTCTTTCAGCTGTCACCAGCTCCTTTTACACTACCAGAGTCAGCCAATGTCATGTTTTTCCACTGGATTATTAACAGGTCACAACAGGAAACACAGGAATCAAAGGAAATGTTTCTCTATTAACAATTGAGGGGAACAAAGAAGAATGAGAAATTTTAAATATATATCTTTTAATTTGCACTGAGAACTTAACACTGGTAGCTTCTTAAAAGAAATCTAGTCCCTAATTCTGTTTTTGAGGTTTTAGTACATGATTGTAGGTTGAGGTCAGGTACAAATACTCAAATATTGGTGGAGGTAGATAAATACCCACCATTCTTCTTACCACAGCCAACCTAAGCAACACTGCCATGGTATCTTGGTCTTTATGCAGAATAAGAAGCCATTAAACTCCACAGCAGTGGTGCCTCTTGGCATCTGTGAACACATACCACATTTTGAGAGATCTTTGAGACTCCCAATAAGAAGAAAAAAGAAGACAAAAGTTGCCCAGTTGTTGTTCTTTTCTCTATTCTTTTTCTGTTTATCTTACTCTGGCTGAAGTGGAGAATGCTTCATAAATGTCATTGCCTGGTATCAAGCTATAGAATTAATGTACCAATGTGAATGGTTTTGTATTCTTCAAGGACGTAAAAATGTGGCACTGAAAGCCATGCTTTGGCACTTAACTCTAACACACATGATGAAGGAACAGGAAGTGGGTTCTCAGATCATCTTCAGGATCTCAAAGGTTTGGACATGGATCACCTCCCATTTACCAGGATCTGTGTTTGATTCTGAGTACTGCAAAACTACACAGCAGACACAATTATTTCTCTAACCCCTTCATTACCTTGAATTCTCCCTAATCCAGACTGTTTTGCTTTATTTACTTCCAAACTATGAATTATCTCAAAGACAAACTAATTTATAATGTTCATGCTCCCATTAACTGACACTGGTCTCTCATAAAAGCTTAAACATCAGATAATTTCAGCTGATAGTGAGCTGAGCATAGCTAAAGGGATGATAATGATGTCAGAGACAATAGCCACAGGCTTGTCCTAAAGGTAGAGACAGAATGACCACATGGTCTGGACTGTCTGAACAAAACCAGATCTCTGCCAAGGGCCTCAATTAAAGTAACTTTAAATGGTAGCCGCTTACTATGCTGCTGGGATTCAGGCATATAACCAATGCTTTTGTGCATCACATGAGAGCAAGTGCCTAAACAGGTGGCATATGAGATATCCTCACTCTGCTATGCTAGGCAAATGCCAGGAGAGATTATTCTGGGAAAATAATCAGGCTAAGAATCCCCCAGGGGGCTCATGGCATTTCTAAATGAAATACCCACCCAGAGCTGAGACATTAACAGAAAATAAAAACCAGGTAAATCATACCAGAGGGAACAGTCAGAACAAAACTTAAAGCAAAATATTTTCTAACATCTGCAGTCAAGCGCTCTGCCGGATAGCATGAAACACATTCCCTCTAGGAGCAAATAAGAAACTCCGTGAATGTATTTACAATGTTCTGTATATATTCATTGGAACATATGGCTCAATGAATTATTCTACATGATAAATCTCCACTGAGGCAGCCTGCAACCCACTCAGGCCCTGAACCTTCTGAAAGTGGCAAAACCTCCTGCCAAGCAGTGTCATTCAAAAGAACAGAGGTGAGAACAGATGAATTGCATGCAGTATTGGTTACTTGAAAATGCTCCTGGGATCTGTATAAAGCATGAGGAGGCTTTATCTGTCTTGACTCATTTGAGAATTCTTTGGAGCTGGGGGTACTTCCCATTTACTCTTTGCCTAATCAGTGATTGCAAGGATACCAGGTAGTATTTAGCAAGCAGACTCTGTTTTCCAGACATATCCCAATCTGTCTCCATCTAGCTGGGCTTGGAGCTGTCTGGACCTCTTCCAACATGCTCTTGGCTCTGTGGCCTGATTATCCCAAGCTGTGTTAATGAACAAGATGTGCTGATTTACATAGGAGATGCAGGCTTTCAATGAGGAGCTCCTTAGCAGCTGCCTAGCTATACCTGGCTGTGAAGATGACGCCCTCGGCTGAATTCCATCAGAGCAGGGGATTTGCAGACATTGGATGTAAGCTCTGAGAAAGACTATAGTGGCAACCTTGAGGGCACAGGGGCCAACAATACCAAATGTTAGATAGCAAACATCTTTATAGTCCTACCATCTGTGAAGATGTTTTATGTGGTCTTCACCACAACAGTGTGAAGCAGGTAACATGAAACCTCCTGATATCAAGTGGGAAAAGCCCGTCTATGCATCATGCCAGACCAGCCCCCATGGCTTAAATCACTTATTTATAGATAAGGACAGAAATACAAGCCTAAATACCATATTCTTGATATATAAAAATCAAAGTGTTACCCATTCTGGTGTTTTTAAAGTCTATTTCTAATTACATCAAGTTCCCAGAGAGTTACTATCCAAATGATGCTGGAATATTGTGTATTTTTATCTGGTGGTTGATACTTTAACAAGTACAGCATCAATACCACTAAATACAATGATATTAAAGTTAGATGATACATATAGGATTATGTTCTTCCATGATTAAACCAATAAAGAAATAAAACATGTTTGAGAGTTGGATATCCTTAAGAGGGATTGTTTTTTCAGTTTATAAAATTTGATGTTATATTCCAAGGATACCTGAATTTGGCCTATGAAATTATCAGGTAAATATGGAAATAACAGGATAATCATCATGATGCTACTCCACAACTATTTTCTCATCTGCTTCTAACCTCTCTGTTCTCTATGGTACAATCAGAGCGGAAAGATAGATAACTATCAGTTCACTTAACCACCCTCCACTAGTTCAACCAACACACTGAAGTCACTGATCTTAGAGGCAGCACAATCTGTTTCCTACTACATGTCAGCACTGTGAATATGCTTTGCTCTCTGTAGGGCACTTGGTCGTAGGACTGCAGACACAGGGTCTCATGCTTTTGCACCAAGCCAGTGCAGAGATCCGTGTATAACCTGTAAGGACTGCTCCATCTGAATGCAGACATGCTTTGATGTCTCAAAATCATTTGTAAAGTTATAAGCTCACAGAGAATAGAAACATAACTAACATGAGGCAATTTATTTCTAAAACCATCCAGAAGATACAATTTCTAAGGATAACTATTGAAAAAACAAATGAAGAAAAGCAAGGCTATAGCTAATACAGCACAAGCAACTTGGAATTTTAAAGGCGTGATAAAATGAGTAAGAGGGGCAGGAACCCAAACCCAGCATCACCACTCTAGAGGGAGAAGAATAGATTTAAGATTCATGGGAAGTGCTGTATACTTTGGAATTCAGTGCTAAGCTTTCAAAAATAAGATCACAGGAAAACTTGCTTAAAAGAGAATTTTAACACAGACAGTGCAGATTCTTAGTCTGAATCTTGCTGCTTCTTGGAAAAATTTATCAAATTTGCCTGGCTTAAGTTTTCTGCATTTGTCAAATGAGGGTAGCAAAACTGAGCCAACGTGAAGCTTCGAGGTTTGGCAAGAATGTTACATGTGAAGCACATAGCAGAGGTAAAGCACAAGAAAAATTGTTTCAGCAGTGGTTTACTGAAAGACACAGTCCTGAGTCTGAGCCTGTGATAGAATGGGAGGCAGAGGCAAAAGAAAGAAGAATTGCTCAATTTCTATATTTTTAGGATAAGAGTTAGATTTCTCCCCCTCCTTTTTATTAGATATTCTCTGTATTTACATTTCAAATGTTATCCCTTTCACCTCCACTCACATCCCCCTCCCCTACCCTTGTCTCCATGAAGATACTACCTCTCCCAGCCACCCTCTTCCACATCAGCACCTTGGCATTTGTCTACACTGGGAAAACAAGTGTTCACGGGACCAATGGCCTCTCTGCTTATAGATGAAAGAGAATGCTATCCTCTGCTACATATGCAAGGCAATTCTTTCAAGCTTCTGGCTATTATAAATAAGACTGCTATGAACATGGTGGAACATGTGTCCTTGTAATCTGTTAGTGTGTCTTTTGCGTATATGCCAAGGAGTGGTATATCTGGGTCCTCATATGGTACTATGTTCAATTTTCTGAGGAACCAGGAGACTGATTCTTAGAGTTGTTCACCATGTTCAACCCAATGGTTAGCTATAGGCATCCTCCCTGTATCTGGCAGAGCCTCTGAGGATGCATCCTATATGGTTCCTGCCAGGAAGCACTGCTTGGCATCAGTAATAGTACATGTGTTTAGTGGTTGCATATGGGATGTATTCCCAGGTGAAGCAGTTTCAGGATGATTTTTTTTCAATCTCTGCTCCACAATTTGTCCATATTTTCGCCCCCATGATATTGCTCCTGAGTCTTCTCTGGGTGCTCAGCTCTCTGTGAGCAGTTCTTGAGTCCATTCAGTTTCTATCTTGCTTCCATTTCTTCATTTAGGAAAATGGTGCTCGAGTTGAATAGATAGACAAGCTAGTGCCATAGCTCAAAGCAAACAGAGAAACAATAGCAGAATCCATGCTAATCAAAAATTACCTTTATGTGTCACCCAGCACAAATGCAAGACACTGTTTGATGGTTTAAGGAAATATCTACACTAGAAAAGAACTATCAGAAAAACAAAAAATATTTTTAAATGCTCAATTTTCATAATTAAGAAATTGAATTCCTAGGCAAATGGATGGAACTAGGGAATATCATCATAACTGAGGTAACCCAGTCACAAAAGAACACACATGGTATGCAGTCACTGATAATTTGATAATATCCCCAGAAAGTTCTGAATACCCAAGAAACAACTCATAGACCTTATGAAGTTCAAAAGAAGGAAGGGCAAAATGTAGAAGCCTCAGTCCTTTATTTAAAAAAAAAGAAAAGGAAAGAAAAATTTCATTTATTCATCATATATTATTATGTAACAAATTTTGTGAGCTATAATATTTTATAAAATAAATACCAAAAAAATTGAAGCCCAGAAATTATAATATTTTATGTTCTATCAACCTTTGTTCTGTATCCTACTCAGCCTTTTGATATACTTGTCCTCAGAAATGACCTTCCCAGAAGATTCAACAAGGTCGGGCTCTTCCACAACCAATCATGTTGAGACAGAGTACACATTATCCTGTGCTAGTAAGGACAATCAGTATGGAACCCTTCATGTATATCCAAGTATTCATAGTCCTTGATGCTAAGAGCCTGTGCCTTGCCTCCTCCAAAAGATCTGATAATTTTATATTCATCTCTTGCGTAATTTGAGAATAATTTTTAATAGCTGCATTGTGGCCTGCTTTCAGATAAAACAGTAATTGCTAGCACCTACAATGGACCCAAAGAGGACAGATCATGCCAACTATTCGTGTTTCATAACAGAATTCCAAAGATGAATAATCTAAGTGAAATAAATTTCATAAGTAAATGTCACACATTTTCTATGATTCATAGGAAACACAACTGTTGGGTGAGAGTGGACTTTAAGGGAATAGAGCAAAACAGTGAAATGATTTGTCATCGACTCTAGGCAGAATGCTAGTTGAAGGTGTTCCTTATACTGCTTCATTCTGACTTTTAATCAGTAATTCAATTAAGTAACAAATGGCATTTTGGTTAAGAGACAGTTTTTAAAATAAATAGATGATTCCACATAAAACAGATCCATTAACAAACAGCAAGTTAAATCATTTGGTTTAGAACAGCAGATCCAACAATATATAAGTTGATGGGAGTAAATGCGGCAAATGAATAATCATTCTAAAATCAACCAAATACTTTAAGAACACGAGACAGTAGCTATAAGATGAGATTTTACTTTTTAAAAGAATTGTCACAAAATAATCACATTGTCTATGTAGCTGATAAAGCAGCTAGCATGTCTTAATACATAGTTAAATATCATGATAGATAAATATTAATATCAAAAAGTATAAGTTCTATTCCTTCTACAGAATTTACTTCTCCAAATCTAGATGTTTTGTTTTACAGTTTGTCCTAGAGCCTGCATTTTAAAAAGATATTGTCATGTTCTGCTTGTTCAGAGGACAGCAGTGGGAAGAAGGTATCACCTGAAGAAATTTAGAATTACAGATATGTCCAGTAAAAATAGCAGGAAAATAAAAACTGTGTTGAGGGAGATTTAGGTGGATCTATGTGTAAGAGTACTTGCTATGGAAGTAGGGGGAACTGAGATCAAATTTCTAAGCAGCTGCCACACCATGAAGAGAGAGAGAGAGAGATAGACAGACAGACAGACAGAAAGACAGACAGACAGACAGGGAGACAGAGACAGAGAGACAGAGACAAAGAAAGAAACAGCAAGACAAAGACAGAGAGAAAGAATGAGGAGGAGGGAGAGAGAAAAGAGAAAGAAGCTCTCTCTCTCTCTCTCTCTCTCTCTCTCTCTGTGTGTGTGTGTGTGTGTGTGTGTGTGTGTGTGAAAGAGAGAGAGAGGAAGAGGAAGCACCCATAATTTCAGCACTAGGTAAGGGGGCAGCACAGAAACAGAAGGAATCCTGGGGCTTGCTAACTGCGGCCTAGTTCCAAGATCAGAAAGAGATATTGCCTCAAAAGATAAGGAAGGAACTAGCAAAACAGGATACTCAGTATCCTCTGGTCTCACAAGTGCCTGTGGATGAGCAGGTATGCGTGCATGTGCTCACACACACACACACACACACACACACATACACACACACACACAAACACACACACATGTTCAATATTTTATATACAGAGAGACAAAACTATGTCCAAATATTCAAAAGATTTCTGAAGAAAATGACAGCTGGAAAATGTCTGCAGACACTTGAACTAAGGCTAAGTACTGTACCAGAAGGCAAAATTTCAGCCAAATACAAATCCCAAATAAATGAAATGACCAACTGTCCCCCAAAAAGATAGGTGTCCATTTATTGGGGTATGTGGCACACAGGGTGTCAGTGCTACTGCCCCTTTTCAGTGCTAAGAGAAGGACCTCACCTGAGAAATGTATGTGTCTCTTTTACCCCAAGCCCATCATCCTCCAGTCTTTCACTTACATGCTAATTATGAATGCTTCCAATATTTCATTGTAACAGGACTGATTTCTGTCCATGGTAGGTAGCTCAAAGTGGAGGCATATACTGATAATCAAAGAAGACCTTTGTGTGATTATCCATTTGGTTTTTGAATATTACCTAATCTCATCAGATACCCTGAAGAAGGTAGGTGCACATCATGCATCAGCTGTGACCAAGGGACAAGCCTTTACTCGAAAACAATTGAGGTCCCACCTTGTCACACTTATCCATGCTTGTCTTCACAGCTGCAATATGTCCCTCTAGAGAAAGGTTCATTGCTGGTGTCGTGAGCATCGATCTAAGCTGCTCTCACAATGATTACACTGTCCCTTGCTTCCCTTACGCTCCACAGCCCAGAGCATGCCCAGGGCTCACTGCAGGCAGACTCACTCTGATCAATGCAAAGCTAGTGTATACCATGCTTTTATAGAGCCAAAGGCAGTGAGGATCCCAGGGTACTCCTGGTATAGACAGAATTTCAGCTTTATTAGATAACTGTCAAAATTGCCTTGGTGTCTCTTAAAAACTTTAAATTTGGAGAAGATATAAATGCAGAAGAGTCATGATAAGTTAACTTAGCAATCTGTTGCAATAAATGCAGACACTATGAACATACATTATGGAAATCAGATGGAGCACCCAGAGAGCAATAACAGGGTAAGAAATGTGAATGCAGTACCATCATAAAAATCCTAAGTGTTAGGTATCAGAAAGGCTTTCTTCTTAAACAGTCTAGTTGAGTTTCCTGCTCAGCAGATTTGAGGACACACCCAACCCACCCACCCCCATTTACCACAATGTGCCACTGCTCACAAAGCACAATGATGCAGAAAGGTTAGAAACATAATGCATTGCATCTGGCAGAATGTAGGAGAAGGTTTGAGCTTATAATAATAAATACATGTTGCTTCTGTATGTTCCAGCTATAAACATTATTGTCTTACCACACCTGTGGTTTTTCTGTACAGGTTCCACTGTGTGTTTATTCCAGGACAACTTTTATAATTATGAGTTCCAGGAATAAAGAGGCTGTTTCTATAGACTGATTTGTTTAAGCCTCAGGTCAAAAGAAGAATGGTAGGAAGAGAGATCAGGATGAGAGAGGGGAAGGGAAAGGAAAGGAATGGAGGGGAAAAAAAGAAACAAAGGGATAGGAGATAGAAGGAGAAAAGAGAGAACCTTATTACATTAAAACGTGATTTTAAAAAAGCATCCCTTGGGTAAGGACATGTGTGGGTCACTACACAGCCTTGACATGTTATGCAAATATTCCTTGCCATGAGCAGAACGTGCACTGAGTGACCTAAAACTCCTTTACATAAGAATTATTCAAATGTCCACTGAAAGCCTCATGGGAAATGGTAACAGTGCTCCTGGAATGGGGAAGCAGAGGAAATAAGAGGACTAGGAAAGATGTCCCAGCACAATTGTAGGAAAATGTAGAGACAGAAAGGGCAGCTGCTGCTGGTGGTCTGGCCTCAATTGAAAACAGGGATGGCTAGTTATAAACTCTGCTGTGCCCTGACCAGACATAAAACCTTCTTCCAGAATGACCCTCACCTTCATAACAGTCTATCCACGTGAATGTCTTCTACTAATTTGAAGGTGAGATGGTGCTGTGGCTGCTGTATTACCCATGTGGATTAAGTCAGAACAGAAATGAAATGGAAAATATTATAAGTGAAAAAAAGACCAATGGAGAATTTATCAGATTCAATAAATTGGAAATGAGCTGATTAGAAGAAATGGATTCTATTTGAGACTCTTCGGAAATAGTATTTCAGCAAACCATAGGTGAAGGTGATTAGCAGTAGAATGACCCTCAGAGACATATGAACTTGAGACCACGGGAGTAGTTGAAGTGTGACATGTGAATTCACAGTGTTACTGTGAAGCATGTTTCTTCTCCCTTGTATACTGGAGGCTCCTTAAGGTCATTCACCTCAGGGAAGGGGAGATGAGGTCAAGTTAAATAAAAAAGGATCTGGCTCTCCACAGCTCTCTGGACAGAACCAATCCTGTTTTCCATGCTTTGTAACTTGGGATTTTACTACTCCTTCAGTTTTAACAAGGGGTTCCATATTTGTATATGGGATAGATAAATGTTTTCAGAAGTTTAGATAAAATTGCTAGCAGCCCTAAACACTCGGTGAATCAAGTGCAAAATTGATAGCCTGTGATGTTATGAATAATTTTTCAAAAAACCAGAATGCGGTGGCAGAGGAGAGTGAGAAGAGCAATGGAGCTTTGTTTAATTGCTTTTAGTTCACACAAGATTTCCTTTCCTTGTCCCTGTCCAGAAGATTCAGCCTTAGCTTTCATTCTGTGTACCTTTCTATAGCATCCAGGTAAATAAAAATCGGCTTCGTTTTCTGATGCTGTTCCAAATCGAGTATAGTATTTCTGCATTAACATGGAAGCACATCACTTTGTTTCTTTGAAGACATCCATGTAGACTATCAATCCCAACCTTACTAATAACCAATATTGATTAAGCATTGGTATCGGAGTCTAGACAAAATATGTCCAATATTTGACTTCTCAGGGACACAGTGGAGGGTGAATTGTGTTGAACACCCTGTCCCTTCTAGTAGAGTGTTAACAGGACAACATATATCATTCAAAGCTGATCATTGTATAACCTGTCTTAATGGGTCAGTAAATGGTTATACAGAGCGAAACAACTCAACTTCTTTTAACAGAACACAATTTTTGTTTGTTTCCTCTTGACACCAGATCTTACTGTGTAGTTTAACATGGCCTTGAATACATGGTTCTCCTGCCTCTATCTCTCAAGTGCTAGAATTATAGGCATGTTCCATAATGCCGAGCTTTCCCCTTTAATTACTAAGCTGTTAAGTTACTACCAGGGTTCAGTGTTATAGCAACTAGTGTTACTTTAATTGCTAAAAAATGTCTGAGCTTAGGTATCTACTTTTTTATCTTCTTTGGCCACTTATAAAAAATTTCAGAAGTACTTATTCATGACATAAATTAGTTTTTAAAGTAACATGGGTCAATAAAATTGGTATTTATTTATACTAGCATGAATATAAAATTCTATTCCAGTTATTATATATAAAGAAACTAATTAATTTACCAAAACATATTTTCTGATAAGAGATTCTGGGCAGAGGCAGTACTGTTGATTGAGACCTGGGTCTTACATACTCTAAGTGAGCACTCTGCCACTGATCTATGTCTTTATGTAGTCCTACTATGGTGCTATGGTGGAGTTGAGAATTAGTCTTTCAACAAAGGTTTCCAGCTCTATTCTCTAGCCAATAATTTACTATTCTACCAAGTACCTTGAAGAATGTCAAATAGCTAGCCTCTGTGCCTCAACAGTTGTTGAGGAAATTAAGCAACTTGACAACTGGAGGCAAACCCAACTATTTATTGTGTACAAGTGTGGAGACAAGAAGAAACCTTCCATGATGAACATATCAGATGAGTCACACCGTCTAGCTTGAAAGTTTTTCAGCCTGTTGTCATTCTTAATCACCGGGTACAGCTTCATTGTTCTCGGACTCCCTTTCATTTGTAATAATTCTCTCTTTCTTATCAAGTAGGACATTCTGCACACATTTAGATTTTAATTTGTCTGCTTTCCTTAAATTCACTATGAGATGATAGGTGAGTATTTTAATTAAAAGGAAACTGACTAAAGTGGTTGAGACACCCTGAACAACATAAGATTCGAAAACCTTTTCTTCCTCATTGATAAGATTTGGGTAAAAGGAAAGTGGCTAGAAACTTTAGAACGAGCTTAACCAAAGGAGCTTGGAACAATACATTACAGAATCATCAGAGACTCAAGTGTGAAGCGTGCCAAATAATGCCTAGAAAGTAGCCTATCTTTAGTAAGACAGTTATTAAAACTCATTACACTGTCAGAAAAGCTTTGGTTCAGTGAATATTTTTTTAACTTTATCTCATTCTTCCCTTGTCTGGTCTCATAAAGGCAGATACAAAATCAATAAAGACATGAAACCATGAGACTGGTAAGTATGGCTTCTAGCTTCCGTTCTTGATGGTGCCTCTGAAGTATCAATTAAGCTCTCCTCCCACAGAGAGGTTAAGAATTGCTGAGGGGAATAAAGTAGTATGAACTTTCACCTCTCCACTTCTCTCCAGTGCATAGCAATCACCAGGTTACTGGGCTTCCCTTTCTTGGTTTAATGGGAAAATGTATGTTATCCTTTCATAGTGTGCAGAAACACAAGCAAAATGACATCTAAATGGCATAGCTTTCATGGCAATGCACAGATGATTTCAAATCAGGTTCAGTTCCGACTGATTGTTACCAGAGGGTACAGTTAAACACACTTAGCTTAGAGAGCCTAGCTATAATGCCTCCCTAATAAAAACAATCTCAGTATCTTCAACAGGCTCTGATAACAAGATGTGTAATGGCTGAAGAGAAATAGTTCAATGAGTGTCCTCTACTTGATGGTGATTGATCCGGTCTCATAATGACATGAAAGCTCTTTTAGAGCCAAGGCAATTTGTGCCCACATCCTTTACCAGGAGGAACTATAATGAATTGTGTTAGTTGCCAGCATTTATTGAAAATTTCATCTTAGACCGTTGGCCAAATGTCATTTTATCAGAATGAAATGCCACTGAAGACCCTCCTGCTAATGCATAGAATTCCTCTCTGTCACTGCTCTGAGACTGGTTTTGATCTGACTTGGAACATTACAGAGAAATAAGAGAGGTTATAACCTGCAATTGATTAAGCATTTTATGTGTATAATCTCATTTCTTCCCTCATGAGAAACTTAATTACTTAAATCTTATAGGACTTTCAATGTAAACGCATAAGTCTACTGAGATGATACAAAACTAGTGTTAAAACCTTACAATGACTCCAACACTTATAAACTCTGAAGACATTTAGATTGCCTGCAACCTGAAAATTCTTTCAATCACTTATTTAAATGGTTCTGATATTTTTAAAAATAGGAAATGTATAAGCTTGGCTCCTCCTGAAATGTAGATGAATACCAAAAGTGTTTCATACACAGAACACTGTGCTTTTCTTTCTTTCCCTAAGGTTACATTGAATGGATTTTCTGGCCTGCTATACAGATGCGATGTGGTACATCACACTTTTATACTAGCTCATGTCATCAGACATAATCGCTTCCCTTGACTTGATGAATTTGATAGAATTCCTGCCACACTATATTTGGCTGAGAGATCTGTTTATATGCATCTGATTTGTAGGTTTGCAGCTCAGTAAAAAGATAAATTCATCTGCTGTCTGTCATCTCACCTTTTTTTTTTTTTTTCATAAAAGCCTGGAGAGGGACATGGGTAAAATGGAAGAAAATTCTCTCAGGCATCATTTTCATTTATTAAACTGAGTTTTCAACGGTTTTGATAAAATATTCTCTCCTTTGAGCTCATAGAAACTATTAATTCTCATTTCTAACACAAGAATATGTAACTTCTATATTCAGATGCAAAGCAGGTTGTTCACTTTAGTAAGGGGCCATAGTATGAGAAACACTAAGACTTCAGTGCATTACATGTAAAATGACTTGCTCTGATTATCTGTAGCTCCATTTTTCAATAAAGCAAAGCAAAAGAAACATAATCTTCATCTAAAAGGACAGATAATGTTTTAGAAAGTCTCATCTTCTGATAAAATATCCCAGACTATCATAATCAGCAAAAAAGCTTGCAAGATTGCATTATAAGGGACATATTGACCCAAATCAAACTGTCATTTGCTTTTAAATCACCCCATTCTACCTTTACCTAGAAATGACGATTTGGAATACATCATGTGCCAACAAAAGATGTGCTTTCTGTGTATTCTAATCAGCAATTGTATCTCTTTTATTGGGTTGCATTAAAAAAACTACAGGTTTCAGAAATGTATAAAACAGAAAATATTTGTGTCCTGTGTAGTATGGAGATTATATCGGTGTCTAGATCCATGGATAGGTGTGTGTTAAACTATGCAAGCCAAGCCCTAACATGTAACATTTGAAAATAAGACCTTAATACATTTAACTCAGAGCTTCTACTCAACATCAGCAACTCCCCTCTATGGCATCCTTGAGGGCTGGGAGTGGAGATTTACAGGTGGATCTTATAGATGTGAGCATGATTCAGAAAATAAATGCCTCTCTGTTGTGAAGAAGGTATTTATTCACACCATGGCTTGAGGGAATTTCTACCTGAAGATCTCTACAAGATATTTCTGCCCACAAAAGGACAGAATACGCTAAGAATAACCAGATCTTCTCCAGAATGCAATTCTTCCCCACAAATAGTAAGCTCCAAGATTTAATATTGTGTAAAACATTATCTTCCATGCATCAAACAAGTCTTATTATATGGATTCTTCAAAAACATGAGGCACCATAAAAGACATGCCACCCAACATACATACATACATACATGCATATGCATAAAGGTAGTGCCTGTCCTGAAAAGCTAGCCCACAGATTCCAGGTACACGTATAAGAAAATGGATAACTTTTTAGAGCCTCATTGTAAGTTAAAAGCATTACTCTAGAGCTTCAAAGCATTCCTGTACAATTTGGGCAAATGTTTCTCTGCCTGTGGATGTGTATTTTTAATAGCAACAGTGCGGCCTACTTGTCTATTCTGAAAGTTCATTACCATTCTTTTCCTTCCCTATTTAGAGTATCGTTATTTCTCATACTTTTAATTTTGGTATTTCTTAGCACCTATAAAGGGTAGCAGGTGGTCTCTTTTGGAGCTAAATTCTACTGTTCACATGCCAAGTAAATTCAAAGATCTGTCTTCTCTGCTCTGAAGCCCCTTTCGAAAGGAAGCTTCTCACAGTGGTGGGGGATTATTTGATGTCTCTTTCTGTTTTCTCCTGAAATAAGGATCTTACAGCCGAGATGACTCTATGACAGCCAGCTCACACTGCATAGACCTGCACCTCACAGGACCTGTATAAAGTTCAAGAGCCTATACCTAAAGTCCAGTACATGACTGAGGTTATTTGCTTAAATGTTCAACATTATCATATACATTAAGACAAGAGACCAGAGTGTTATCGATGTGCAGCTGATTACAAGAATGTAGTTGGCCTATTGTTGATCTGCCCCTTATAGAATAGTTTGAAGCAGTAAACTCCTGAGTAATTTTTTGTTTAAGTAGTGGGTATATTATCCTAATGGGATCTGTGATGTTAGACACATTACAACTTAAGTCTCTAATCCAAACCTTGCTTCATCATTTCCATTTCTGGTAAGATTTAAATTCTCTCATGCTGAAATTACTAAGTTTCACAAAGTTTCTTGGCTTATTTTATGCATTATCTTACTGTGTATGAAAATAGCCAATTTTTTCTCTTTCATTATTGCCCCCACATTGTATTTTAAATAATTGTGCAATATAAAAATGGTTTTAAATAACAGCCAAATGCCATGGGAAAATTTATAGATCACAGTGATAACAAGGCAACTGCCAGTCCATAGTCAGTGTTATGCCAAGAGGTGAAAGTCTGCATTCCCATCAGCCTTGGGTAGCTCATTTGCCTTATTTGGGCAAGTTAAAGGAACTGTTGTTTCCCTCAGTGGGAGGCAGCCTTGATCTTAGCCAGCTCAGGATTGACTGTATATCACATTTCAGATCAATGAGATGGTCATGTACTGAGCACAACTGTGTTAATTCTATGGACTGGCCAATAAGAGAAACTCACAAATAAATACTGTGATTTAAGTACATTCACCTTTACAGATAGCTCAAGTCAACTGACACCATAAAACTGACTAGATCCGCTACTTTGGAAATTCTTCCCTTGAGTTGAATGACAGAGTAGATAAAGCTTTACAAATCTCTACCAAGGTACATGTGAACCTTGTTTGTACACTAGAGCATGTGCGTGTATGTGTGTGTGTGTGTGTGTGTGTGTGAGTGTGTGTGTGTGAGTGTGTGTGTGTGTGTGTGTGTGTGTATGTGTGTGTGAAACAAGGGATGAGGTATGCAGATAGATGGTATAGACAATAAGAAGAATACAGAGAGAGACACAGATAAGAGAGACAGATTGTATCTGTAGAGACAACATTCAGGTAGGTGACAGATTCACAGACATACGATAGAGTTATGGTGGGAAGGTTCAGTCAAGGAAAGCCCAGGGTAGTATATTACTGAGTGAAGAACTGTTCATGTGTGCATCTGTATGTACTTCAATCACAGGGAAATCCTATAACATAAGCACATATATACTGTACTAATACCGATACACACATCTGCATAAAAACTCATGACTAGAAAACCATTATAAGGTATAATTTTGGTTCATATCACACGGCATTCTTTTTTATATGAAAGCCTCCATTTTGTGGCGATTAGAGTGAAAAAATTCCTTTCTTGGTTCTCAAAAAATTGGAGAACCAATTAACGACAGAGGCATTTGTCATGTTGGTAGCATAATAGAATTTCAGTGTGAGTTGCTCATGTGGAGTGGCATGTGGTAAGGACTTAGCTCTTTACAATCAATAGCTTTTATATTCCATGAAATATTTCTAAACAAAAAGAAATATTACGTGGAATATAAAAGCTATTGATTACAAGCAGAAAATACACTTACCAATTACTGCTTTAAAAATAAGAATATAAAGGGCTTGCCAGCTGAAGTGATTACAGCTGGCCGTGTGGAGTAAACCACACATTGGCATTCAAAGCAAATCAGAGAGGTTCCAGAGTCTTCTTAAACAAATTCTGCATGTTTAATTTTTCTTTCAGGTTAAGAATCCACAGTAGAGTTTCAGTACAAATGAAAAGGGAGACATGAGGCAGCGTTCCTGCAGAGTGATGGTGGTCTACAGAGCTCTGTAATCAGAAAAGCAGTTTGGTGGCTTTATACAGCTTCGCTTGCACGTTTTCAGAGTTTGAATTCTTCAACCCATGGATCCTGCCCACAGTTCATGAGAATGCCAAGGATGCAGGAAAGCTGCTCCTGTAAACAACGACTAAATACTTGAGTTGATCTCAGTTTAACACTAAAAGGAGCCCGCACGTGCATACGCCCTTGTAAAGACTCTATTTACACACCTTCGGGCACCCACCATCTTTGTGCTCTGTAATCAGCCCACAATGAAGAATGTCACCCCTTCCTGCCCTTCTCTTTGGGAGAGAAGAAAGACCCCCTTGCAGCCTCTGTGCCCACCTCGATGATTGCCTTTCAAGCTTCAAACAATCCATTTCTCTCTGTTGGCCATCCATTGAAATGCTGTATACTCTTGGCAATGCCATTAATAACTCCCCAGAGAGCTAACCATGTGGAAGAGAAGGGCAACACTGCCCTGAGAAACATGAGAATAAATACTCTAAAGTCACTATTCGCCCACCTGGGGCTAACACATGACTAATTTCTAACTAACAAACGGCCCTTTCCCACACCACCGGGTGTCACGTGGCCCTTCAGCCCTGAGCATTCTCTCTCCGATCATTTTCTCTCTGGCACAAACTAATTGCTGCTCGCAGCAGCTAGGCTCTGGGGACACAAAGGGCAGGAAGCTATGGCAACCTAACAGATAAGACTAAATACGTATTTTTAAATACCTTACATGAAATTTCCAGCATCAGTAGCACATGACTTCACCACACACTTTCGTGCCTACCTCATAGTAACTAAGCATTAATACGTGGGGGATGTCTTTATTTGCCATCTGGCTTTCTGACAGGCTTTGGATCTTACATCAAGCTTGGAGCAGAAAAAGTTATAAATATCAGTAGTCTGACAAAGCAGCCCTCCAGTGTTTGCAAGTTTAAATCACTTTAGACTACATACTGCATATGTAAAATGTGGACTTAACATTCCTCTTCTGATTATCAGGGTATTTCTCCTTTCTCAGAAAACTCTCTGCTCTGAAACGAATTTTCATGAGATCAGAGGAACACAGTAAAAATTGGTTGTTCCATTCAGGCCCATTTTACAAAAGTACTTCAGCTCCTTAAAGGTTTACAACTGCTTTCTAAGGAAAGAGAACGGATGGAGGTACACCTTTGGATTCCAACTAAAGGGAGGATAGGAACTAGGAAAGATTTATCCTGGCATGGAAAAATAAATAAACTAATGCACCACAGAAGCTAAGCAATATTCACAGTAATATTTATTTTTATGGCATAATATACAAAATACATAAACCATTTTGTTAGAGATAGAGATTGACCAAAGGAAATATTATCCTCATGGCTTTTCTCTACACAAGTAATAATTTTACAGTGAAAGAACCAAGTCTATATCTGAGTAGGAATCTCAAGCTATCTGTCCAAAAATAGCCATCTAAAATCTAACAATGAACTTATGGAAAATGCACACAGATAAACAGGACTGGCTTTGTAATATTGATCTCCTTTTCTCTGTGTCTCTCTTGCTGTCTCTGTCTCATTCTCTCTGCCTTGCTCTCTGTCTCTCTCTGTTTCTGTCTCTCTTTGTCTCTGTCTTTTTCTGTCTCACTGTCTCATTCTGTCTCTGTCTCTCTCTGTCTGTCTCTGTCTCTCTCTGTCTCTCTCTGTGTCTCTCTCTCTGTCTCTCTCTCTGTCTCTCTCTCTCTCTATCTCTCTCTCTCTCTCTCTCTCTCTCTCTCTCTCTCTCTCTCTCTCTCTCTATCTCTCTCTCTATCTCTATCTCTCTCTCCCCACCCTCACTCCATTACAGTTTTATTGAGAAACAAGGGCAAAAACATAGCAAGTCAATTTTAAACATGTTTCGAGTGAGTCTCCTGAAGCAGCCATTTTCATAACTCTGGAAAGATTTAGGTTTTCAAATACTCTTATCAACTTTTAGACTGCAGACATTCAGCAATGACTGACTGGCTTTGGGGCACTATTCTGAATTTAACTGATTTGAAGGAGGCTCATCAACTGCAGACAGAAAGAGCCTGTTTCCAGAGCTGTGATTGCATTGCTAGCAATGATTTCTACCCGTTACCTACCATGTACCACTTATTAAATACAAAACCCATTGCCCTGAAGAATCTGCTCCCAATCTCTGCAACAGTGGCATCTGCGAAGGGGCGCTCCAGCCACTTGAAACTCATTAAAACATACTTGAGATTGACAGTGAAGAGAGAACATCTGTCAGACTTGGCCAAGATTTCAATCAAGTGTGATGTTGCAGCGTTAGATTGACTTAATAAGTGAGCTGGCTGCTGTCAGCATAAGGAAAGTTTGGTTGTAATTACTGTCCTGTTCTTTTTTCCTTTTTTTCTGCAACGTTCTTTCATATAAATAACCATATTCTACGTGAAATGTATGAAAATAAACTGGATAAAGAGGAAAATAAGAAGCCTGCAGCTCATTCCTATAATCCCAACACTTGAGAGACTAATGCAAGAAGATTGCTGTGTGTTCCAGCCCAACCTGAGCTATATAGTAAGTTCCAAGCTAACCAGGACTACAATATGAGACTATGCAAAATAGACACAATCAAAATTAATACAAATTTGGCTCATCTTTAGATAACTAAATTTGTACAAAATTATTGATTCTGTATGGAGCTTGTATGTTTATGACTGGAACAAGAGAAATCACACTGATCTACACTGATCCTCACCTGGAATTGTCCCTAAGCATTCATCCAAAAGAAAGGCATTTCTCCCTCCATCTACCCACTGAATGGCTATGACAAATGCCCTTGTGAGACTGAACAAAATACAAAATTATTTCACAATTCCTAGAGGCTGCTAATCCTTACCTAGTGATTCCTTTCCTGGCCACTTGCTCACAAATCATGCCACAGCCATCTATTCTGCCAGTGACTGAAAAGACTTAGAGGGACATCAGCCTGTCCTACTGATGTGATTTCAGATCCAGTGAGTGAGAAACCAGACTTGGAGTTTAGAACATTTCCACCAGGTTGCATTTGCTGCACTGGCCTTTTAGAAATGTTTGCTTGAGGAATCAGATTAAATGCAAGACACTGGCTCTGACCACAAATATTTCAAGAAGATGGGAAAGAACTAATATTATCCAAAGATGGGAGAAAGGGAATACCAGTCTTCTATCCCATATAATCTTAGCAAAATTAGGGAGGAAAAAATTAGGTGGGAAGACCAGCAATCAGTGAACACAAAGCTAGATATTAAATAGGTCCATTTTGAACGTCTTCAGCAGCTACATTAAAATGTCTAATTACTGGGCCTGGTGAACTGAGGTCACTGACTTGTAGCACTGAGCTTACAGATTCCTGGGAATGCAGAAACTAACCCTTACAACCTGCATATGGTGCTGATCATTAGGGTAGAGTTCTGCTAGTTCAGAGAATCTGTTGGAGGTGAGGAAAAATTAAAGTTGGCTTTGAAGGAAGAGAGGGTGCATTTCCGTAAATTAAACGTCATCTTCCACAGGCAGAGAACCAGAAGCTGTGCTCACAATAGATTTCTTTTTCTTTGAACCTTAATACTTACTACACTCATCTAAATGTCTCCTTTCTGCTTATAACCAACAACCAAGACTTATCTTGCCTACCTACAAGACACAGAGCCTGTGTCTCATTAATGGTAAGCCTCCATTTCTCTTTCTTCCACTCATTTACCACTTAAAGACTCTGAAACTCACAGCCTTTCTGTCAATCCTAGTAGTCAGCCTACACACTTACTAGACCAAGCTTATCTGATAAGTAAGGTATTTTTCCAAGACTACCCCTTCAGAAGGTCAAAGTAGTTGCAAATTTTGAATCACTGTTGTAGAAATGAGCTGCAGAGCTAAGATTATAACAGTGTTAGTGAAACTGGGTCAGCCACACATCATCATGTGAATCCCTCCTCTGATTCCTCTAGCATTTTTATTTTTGTGTTCTCATATGCCATGCCCTTACCTTGCCTCAGAAATTTCCGTATGCAGCTCATATCTACCCTCTACTAAAGTCTTAAAATCCTCCCTCACACGGTGGTGGACATAGTGAGCACCCATTCAATGTTACCTGTTTAAAGAAGCTCTAAAAACTTCCAGGATAAAAACGTCATGATTAAAAAAACAGTTCTCTGGGGTTTGGGTTGCTGAATGAAACTTCCTTAGAAAGTTTGGCCCCACTTCTCTCCTTTTGGCTCACCAGTAAATGCTACCATGGTGAATGCTCACATTCCCCACACACACTCATACCCAGAGACCCAATCTGTGTCTTGTACAGCCCAGGTTTCCATGCACTCTGTCTCCATGATTGTTGCTTCTTCTTGTTGCCTATCTTTTTCTCCAGGTAACTCTTAATATCAGGTCCTAATGCAAGGTAGTTATCTAGCCTTCCTTTGGAAAGTTTTCACTAAGAGCTTAACATCCATGAACTGTGATAAAGCTATGCACCTGTATGCAAGAACATATATGCATGAGCCTTCACACACAGACCTTGAGCTTACAGAGATGTGAAACTATGCCCATATGATCCTGC
This sequence comes from Micromys minutus, assembly GCF_963924665.1. NCBI lineage: Eukaryota > Metazoa > Chordata > Mammalia > Rodentia > Muridae > Micromys > Micromys minutus. The sequence goes on along the minus strand of NC_137984.1, from coordinate 40,383,868 downwards.
TCAGACAATCTTGGATCTCTATTCATGAGCCTATGTGCAGCACACAAAGCTATGTACATGCCTAGAAAATGATGGCTCATTTGTTAAGGTCACTGTTGGGAAGAAAGGTGTGGGTAACTTATCAGATATAGAAGGTGAGGTTAGCAAGAGAGCTGAACTTGAAATTATAAATAGCCTAGACACTAAGCAAATGGGTTTGAATTTAATCCTGTAGGTTAGGAGGAATCATTGCCAGTCTCCAAGCACGGAGACACATAACCCAATTTGTGACTTAGAGAAGCAGGTCCAGTGACAAGATAATGAATGAACGAGAGCAGACAAAGGCTGGAGGCAAGAAGAGCAGTTGGGATGCCAGGCTCATGATCTGAGTAACCAGTTTCAATAATGTAAGAACTGCATATCTGTAAAGTTCAATATAAATGTTCATTTAAAGCTATTATCTCAATGTGATTGAATTCAATAACCTTTAAGGCAGCAGGTATTAGAGCAGATTTTTTGTTACTTAGCACCAAACAATTCGGGTAAAATTAATGTATAATTTCAGCATAATGGCCAAATCCACTAATGAACTGATTGCAGGCTTTGTGTTCCTTGCCTTTAGAATATGGATTACAGCTACAAGTAATGAAAAAGACCAAAAGCTTGTTGGACCTCCTAGGAGGCAAAGGGATTGTAACTCACCAAATAAAAGCATTAGGACTTTAGTGGATTATTTGAAAAATAAATAAGTACTTAAAAAAGCCATATTTGTAGTCAAAATTGGGATCTAATTAAATTCTATACATGGCAGTTTAATGTTCTCATTGAGAAAAAATTCATGGTCAAAGATAAAATATGTTACAATGGAAAGAAACACATGGTACAATGTTTCTTTTAAAATGTATTAAAGTATTTATGATTTGTATTTAAATAATTAAATGTGTTTTTAAATACCAAAGAAATCTGATATGAATGTATCTGGAAAGTTTTGTGAAGATAAATTTGATTTCTTTCCTACTTACTATTTTTGTGAAAGTATGACAAACTCAAGTGAAGAAAAAGACCAGAGGCTCAATGTGGAAGGGCAGTCCTAGGGAAAGCAATTCCCCAGCCCCACCACAAGTACTTGGGAAGGCTGGGATTCTCACAGTATTTTGCTTCTCTCTCCCTCTCCTCCCCTCCCCTCTCCTCCCCTCTCCTCCCCTCCCCTCCCCTGCCCTCCTCTCTGCTCCCCTTCTCTCTCTCTCTCTCTCTCTCTCTCTCTCTCTCTCTCTCTCTCTCTCTCTCTCTCTCTCTCTCTCTCCATTGAATAGATGCTAGTGGGCATTACTCTTCCAACAAACAAGAAAATAGAAGTCACTGTGCTCATTTAATGGGGAAGGCTAGGTATCAACTGTACCAGTTCATTTTAAAAACAGAATATTCAGGTAATATTTAAATAAATGTACTGAGTTCCTCTCAATGGGGATTGATTTGAATGTGCAACTTACGGATCTTGTACTTTTCATTTTCATAATTACTAACTTTTAGATCTGGAAGAGATAGATCCAGGCAAGGACCCCCTAAATCCTCAACAAGACCCCAAGCTATAGTACTACATGAAAAGGAAGAGGTTGAGTCATCTCTAAAAACTTTGTTTATAACTTTACTTATCATTGGTAACTAATTGCACAGGTCAAAATGATCACGGGACCTTGAAATTTGCTAAGTGAATCAATCCATAATTCTGTTCTTCTTGATTTTCTTCATCATCATGGGCTATAAAAACTGCACTGCAGTGAAATCTACCCTTCATATCCTCCATAGGAGCCAGTTTACCACTACCATCAAGACCAAGAGATGACATTTCAGAGGCCAACTGCAAATATAGCCAATTTGTTGAATATAGTTGCAGTCAATAAAATGAACCATTAGCAAATGTAAAATTGACTAACATCTTTGCCTGATTTCTGTGAGGCAGCAATACTATGGAGGGTGGGGATGTGGCAGTAAAAGTATCATAGAGTTCCTGATTTGAGCTGGTGATAAAATGCATGGGGATATAAACGCTCAGTCGATGTGACATCTGAAACTGAAAGCAAGCACTTCCTCTTTTGTGGGACCACAGTAGACTGAGGATAAGTAAATATCTGAAAGAAGAGTGTCCCAAGAAAGATTCTAAGACAGAATCACGGATGATGTACTCTATGAACAGTAACTGAACTAAGAGAAATAGAATTATTCAAAGATGCAAGGCTGGAAATGAGAGTAAGCAAGAAGTGAGGGACATGTGGAAAAGAATAAGATAGATGATAGATCGATAGATAATAGATAGATAGATAGATAGATAGATAGATAGATAGATAGATAGATAGATGATAGATAGATATATACACAGAGAGACAGACAGATAGAGATAGATGAAGAAGGTATATACATGCATGATAAATGAAGAAGATAGGTGATTGCTGATAGATAATAGATAATATAGAATTAGATATATAATATACAGATAGAAGATAGATAATATATAGATATATAGATAAATACATAGATAGATAGATAGATAGATAGATAGATAGATAGATAGATAGATAAAGATAGATATATACACACAGACAGATAGCTAGAGATAAAGAAGATATATATATATATATATATATATATATATATATATATAATAGATGAAGAAGATAGGTGATTGCTGATAGATAATACATAATAGATAATATAGAATTATATAGATAATATAGAGATAGACAGATAGATAATATAGAGATAGATAGATAGATAGATAGATAGATAGATAGATGATAGATAGATAAATGATAGAGATAGAGATAGATATACACACAGACAGACAGATAGATAGAGATAGATGAAGAAGAGTGTGAGGTCATTCTGAAACTTCCACTGAAGCCTGCTTCTTCAACCCAGTCCACAGTTGATTGACAGATCAACCTGTCAGTCCACCACTAACGCATCCATTCTTCTACCCTCACAGGTATGAGATAAAAAGCAAAATATATGAAAATATTTTCAAAGCCCCAACGATCATATTTAGAAACTGGTATCGAACCATAGCAGATGGTACTGAAACCAGACATTTTGGAAGACTATTATCTACAAAGATAGGAAAAAGAAAAAAAAAACCCTCAACTGGGGTACATAAAGAGCAAAGCCATTTAGTGTAAGTTTAACTGAGCAGACAAAGGGATCAAAAGGAAGCGGCTTGTTTCTGCTTAAAATAAAGCAGACCATCAGGAAGGGATGCAGATAATATAAAACAAGCTGACTAGACAAAGATTATAAAGAAGAGGAATATTTGAATATGAGGGGTAAAACATGTGGGACTTTAGAGAGAAGAGTAACCCGGTTACTTCAGTGAATGCAGTTCACACGAAGCTTTGAAAGGACTTTGTAGCAAAATGATTTGCCTCTTTCCAAAGAAGCAGTGCATAAAGGGACAGATGACTCTCACTGAGCTAAATTTTTGCTTAGTTCCAGGATCCAGGTAGAGAGAATGTAATGAAAATCAAATGTTTTTAGAGGCAAAAAACAGTATATGGTATTATTTTCTAAAGTGGGACAGGTCTGTATAACACAAATTTATTGGAAAATGCTGAAATGCTCTAAGAACTTTCCAAAGGGACAAGTGGGCTCACTGGAGAATCACAATGACATTGGGAGAAAAGCATCCTGGGGAGTTCAGTTATTGAATTACTCAAGGCAACTGGGAGGCAGTTCTCAGCCTTGAGGATGCTTCTTCCAAAGCATAACCATCTGAGAGACTCTCAAAGGCCTCCTGGCCTTCTACTTCCTGTGTGACAGAGACAAGGACTCTGCTGGAACCTGCTGGGACATTCTTATCTCCACTGCATTTGAGGCTGAATGTATTTCTTTACCAGGCTTTCAAGACCCAGTCAAGAGCCTTGCTTCCTTCTTCAGATTTTGCTGGCTCCACACATCCTCTAGTTATCTTGGAACAGAAGGGGGGGATTGAGGCTCCAAGACAAGGTAGTCTATTTTAAGAAATGAAAAAAATCAGAGCTTGATTACTTATACTTTGTAAAAATATATATATATAAATATATATTTATATATATATATATAAATATATATATAAAGTGTATATATATATACACACACTTGAAATAATTAAGTAACTAGCACCCAAATAAAAATCGGACATTGGTAGATAAATCTCTCTCTCTGGGCAGTGATTATCAAGAAAGTCAGCAAACTCTGTCATTAATCTTGGCTCATACTCTGCATCATCCCAAGACCGTGCCAGCTCCCTTCTCTGAACACATCTCATTGCTAATGCTTCTGGCTTCCAATAACACTGATATTCAAATTTCCCCTTTCAGATGGAATCTAAAGATGTTTTTCCCAGCATCTTGATTTGTCACTTTCAGGAAGTCACCATCTTCTTGTACCCATTCCCACCATATGTAAAACAAAAGTCATAAATTTGGGCAAACTCAATGTGCTCTGACAAGGACCGATGACAAACACCAGAGGAACCTGTGTCACATAAATGATTATGCAAATCCTTGGAAATAGAAGTTTATATAAACAAATATGTAAAGTAGAGATTTAGATTTATTGACTTTCATTATTCATTTATAGAGCATGCAGAATCAGATAAGTTTGATGAATTTAGTGTTCCTGTTCCCTAAGCATATGCTATAATATTGGATTATTCGGCAGTAAAACAGTATGTATAGATTTTTTAATGTATTTTTTAAGCCACCACTGTTGAACCAGGACTTTTGTTCCAACAGATACAAGACTTAGCTTCACTAGAAATTAAATATTTGTTTCAAAATTACCTGACCTGCCTGGTATATAAAAGTCATGGTTTCGAAAACCTTAAGCCAACAGTGCATATGGAGTGGGCACAGATATAATTATAAGTGTAATTTTAATTCTAGTCTCCTCACTGGGCTACAGTGTCAGTGAGTAATCCACTTCCAAATCAAAGATCAGCACAAATCCCTTTTACCAACTCATGTCCCATTTTCACAGTATTTATTTAATGTCATTGTTCAGTGAGAGACCTGAAGACCTTTTGCTGTAGGTATAAAGGAAATGCAAATCTGTTAGCTATTTGCTAAGGTTCCTAAGGACACTGAAAACACACCGGTACTTGCAACTGTGAATTTCCCAGTAAATATAAAATCTTTGTCTTTGGGAGTATTTGCTTAACTGAACAAACTTTACACAGCCTGGAGAGGATTAGCATCAACAATAACACAAAATTAAACCTTTGACATTCCTCTAGTTCATTTCTGTACTTACCTCCTTTTTCCTCTATCAATTTTCCCAACTCTCTCATTAAGGAAAAGAAAGTAAAAGACAAAAAAAAAAAAAAAAAAAAAAGTCTTGCAGGAAATCATGAACCCTTTAGCCATTCCTCATTATGGTTGTAATGTTTCCCTTTACTGCACCTAAATATTCAGAAATATTCTATATTAAAAACAGGATAGGAGCACAATGATATAGGACAAACACATTTTAGCAATTGAGATTCACATTTTGTGAGCCAAAGCTCTAAAATTCAAATGTGATGTGGCAGGTGATATGGACCATGAAGAAAGTAACTGAGCACACTGTGTGGGAAGTTCAAGATGAATTCAAGAAGGACATAAGCTCTGAGCCCCCTGATAAAGCATCAGTGGGCACTTGGAGGTCCACAGTAAGAAAACCAGTGCAGAAGCACTTGTGTAAAAGTTTGCAGAACCTGATGTGCCCGAAGTCAGGAGAGAATGGAAGAATGAGTGGTGGAAGGAAACAGCTCTGCAGATGCTTCCTGATGTCATGGGTACAAATGCCAAGCCTCCCTGCCATAGGCACAGAATAATACATTTGAACATTTCTCTACTGATAGAGCATTTAGTATATATTCAATTTTTCCCAATTGGGAAATCCTCTGAGTTTTAACCTAGAATGAACTCTTTCAGCTTGCATTTTACAGGGCATTCCTTATGAGATTCATAGATTAGACTACTAAAAATTAAATTATTGAAGTAAATGGCATAGTTATTTTAAGTATCTTACTACACTTGCCATCTTTATTCTTAGAGAGATGCCAATCTGCCAGCAGCCTGTGAGAAAACCAGTCTCACCACTCCCCTTGCCAAAACTAAGTATAATGATTAGAAAAAGAAGTATTTGTTAATTGTGTGAGTGGTGTGGAAAATGAGACGAAATCTTCCAATATCATGGATATCAAGGCCAAGAGTCAGAATTTAATTCTGAAGTTAATGAAAACCCCTTCAATTATTTTTGATCTGGAGAACAGATATCTAGGGCATCTTTTTGAAAAGATTAATGCTGGCCACAAGGAGTATGCTGTACTGAGTTTGGCAGGGCTGGAAAGTAACAGCCCTTGGAAACCATGCGGTTGTAGCATTCACATGAATTCACATGTCCAACAGAGCTCTCCCTGATACCAGTGACCACCTTCTGTGTCAGCTTCGCATTTCTGCACAAGTTCTCACTTTGAAGGACTAAAAATGGATCATCTAGCAAGTCAAACACAGAACTTGAGTCTCCCGAATTTACTGAGTTTAGATCTAAATAGCCCCATGTAGCTGTCGACTGTGGCATCCAAGTGCACAGAGCCAGAAGCAGAACAATAGGCATTCAGAATGAAAGACATTTACAGAGCTAGAAATAAGTGAGCAGAGGCAAATGTGGAGACAAGATTCTGTGATTAGCTAGATGTGGAAGATGAAGGAGAATATTTGTGGAGATTGAGGGCCAGAAGGACATCAATGGTGATCATTTCAGAGTCTGCAGAAGAAAACAATTCAGAGAAACAAAAAGGAAGAAATCTCATTCCTTCTCTCTCTCTCTCTCTCTCTCTCTCTCTCTCTCTCTCTCTCTCTCTCTCTCTCTCTCTCTCTCTCTCTCTCTGTGTGTGTGTGTGTGTGTGTGTGTGTTCTCTTCCCTCTTTCCCTCCCCTTTTTTTCCCTGCCTTTCTTCCCTGACCTCCATTAATACACACATCCTGAAACAATCAATGAACAATGGAAAATGATGAAAATATTTAAATAATGAAGTCATCATGGATTCATGCTTTTCCCAAATATATTGACCTCTAGAAATGTGACAATCTGTTAGACTTATACCTATGTATCAAAGCTAGAATCACAAGGCTGCCACCATTAGAAAATGATTGAAAGAAAATGTCTGTCCACACAGTAGAGAAGTAAGTGAACTCCAGAAGAAGGCTAAACTGTCTCTGCAAAAGAAAGACAAGTTTGTGTTTGTGAGAGGATATGGGTCAACCAACAGCAGCCGTGTGGTAAGAATGTAAGTGTATTGGAAAAGAACAAAATTTAATGAAGTTTGCAGACTCAGCCAAGCAAACAAATGTTGTCTAAATAAAATTAAACAATGACATTAATTAAATCCACATGGATAGAACAACTATGGGGATCCAGGAAGGGGGTTAGTCCTTCAGTTAAGTCTGTATGACTCAAATCATTTCAACCTTGTGATCTCAATCCAAATCCAACAACCTAGAGATGCCTGATTCCATGTGTATCTTCTCTGTGTGTATCTACAACTTAATTCTTTTACTCTCATCTATAATTCTTGCAACATTGTTTGTAATATGTCTGTTTCCATAAATACTGAAATCTAGTAGTTTTTAGAGTCACTTTTTCTTATTCTGTACCTAGGGTAGTTTCTGCTCTAAGAGGTTGTCAGTAATTTTGAATATATATATATTCAGGGTCTGGCAAACTGGGGAAATATTACACCAAAATCAAAGCAAACCTGATAATGACAACCAAGTAAATTCTCATGTCAATTAAATAAAAGCAACACTGCAGGTCCAAGGTGGACAACCGGCAATCTTACTTTCCAAAACTTTGCTGAACCAAAATGATTCCTTCCATCTCCAGCAGAAGAATGCACTGTTCATGACAGTACTATTTACTCAGAATGAAGAGATTTAAGATATTTGTTTCTCATGAGGTCTCCAGTCGAAGGTAACAAAAACTTTGAAATTACAAGTTAACATCTTCAAAGCACACTGACTGTATGATGTGGACACCAGCATCCCCTGTTGTGGCATCTTAATAGCTTATAAGTCACTCTATTGTTTAAGGAAAAGTTTCTTTCACCAATTTCACCAATATCAAGAATAACAGCAGGTATATAGTCCAGTGAGAATTAGAAAAATGTGAGTGTCCATGTATATATGAGTGAATAGACCCTTCTATGTTCAGAAAATAAAAATTCTAAAAATATTTTATATGTGTTTAAAATCTCATATTTACCATGGTGGCTTTATTTTTCTCCTTTTGCAGTAGCAAAGTGAGACAGAAAAGAAATCTCCTGGAATGTGGGCAATGATGCGTCCTGCCAGCCAGGACAGTTACTGTGAGTTAACCTGATACTCAGTAGGGACATTTTGTTCTCTCAGAGGCAGAGACTTCCAGAACACACACTGAACAACTGAACAGTCTACTGAGAGCTCGAGACACAGTGTCCTCTCATTCATGGAGTAACTGCCAACTGTCTTCCAGTCAGCTTTCTCTTCACACTAGTGTGAGTAGAGGACTTGAGTTATTATTTACTGAATCACCATTTCTTTTCAGTCTCATCTGTCTAATCCATTAAATGTCTAAGAAAAAACTATTGCAATGATATACCCAAGCTAACTTCCTCCCTCACTGCAACCAAGATGACTCTTAGATGCTCTCAAAGAAGAAAAACCACACTAGATGAAGTTAAAACAGGAAAAGACAGTGTCATTCAAGACTGTGGTAGAGGGAAGATCTGCTGAACATCTTCTGGTGACATCAGAGGCCAGGAGATTGTAAGTGCTAAGGTGAGGCATTGAACAGGGACTAAAGGAATTCATGAGCAGAGGATGGTCAGTGTTAGATAGTTGGTGCTAATGAAAGTTAACCTTCTAGTTTCCAAGAAGACTCAAAGTAATGGGTTATCTTCCAAGGTGACTGCATTTAGAAAAAAAACATATGTAATTTTTCTAAGATGTTTTCAAACAAAGAAAGCCAAGTGCCTAGACTCAGGAATTATCCTGTGTAGCATTTAGTCCATAAGTGGAAATCTAAGTTCATTTAGTCAGTAATTATCTGTCAAGTCTATCTTCTGTCTATTTTCCTGCATGTTTCCCATTAATAACAAATTAATGACAACAAATACATTAATTAGTAATAACTACAACATGTGCAAAGGCGAGAGAGTTTATTTTAGCTTTGTTTCTGTTGCTGAGAGAAAACATCCTGACCAAAAGCGACTTATAGAAGAAAGCTTAATTTGCTCATCATCACGGGTTTCAGTCCATCACTGTGAAGTCAAGACAATAACTTGTAGCTGGTGGTCACAATATATCCATAGTCAAGAGCAAAGATCAATAAATTCATGCATGCATGCCTCTGCTTAGCACATTCTTTCCTTGTTATGTAGTCTAGGAGTCAAAACCAGTGAAAAGTGCCATTCACCCAAGCTAGGTTTGCCATCTTCAAATACTGTAATCAAAACAATCCAGCATAAACATGCCCAAAGGCCAAACCAATATTAAAAAAAAAATCATGCCTGGAGAATGTATCAGGTGATTCTAGGTTGTATCAAGTTGGAAATTAAAACTAATCATCAAAGACAGAGGTTGGAAAAGGAGAAAGGAATGAGAAAAATTGATTCAGTAAGTGGAGAAAATCACAGCATAGTTTCCACTCACAATTGACACAACCCATCCTTCTCAAATTAGAAGACAGTTTCTCCTATTCATATTTAGTATAACTTTTTGGTTCTTTGACAGATTCCTTCTAAAACACCAAGTTCATTAAATTCATAGGCAGATGGATGAACTTGAAGCTATCATCCTGAGTGATGTAGCCCAGTCACAAACGAGCACTTATAGTATATACCTGCTTATAAGCAGATACTAGCCCCAGAACCTGGGAATACCCAAGAAACCATCTACAGAACTTATGATGCTCAGTAAGAAGGAAGAACAGAGTGTGGATGCCTGAGTCCTTCTTAGAAGGGAGAGCAAAACACTCAAAAGAAGAAATACAAGGTCAAATAGAGGGATTTAAGATAAGATCTACAGAGACTGCCTCCCCTAGAGAACCCCATATGCAACCCCCAAACCCAAGCACTATTTCTAATGCCAAGAAGTATTTACAGGCAGGAACCAGATATGGTCTCTTCAGAGGCTCTGCCGGACTCATATAGATACAGATGAGGATGCTTGCAACCAACCATCAGACTAAACATCAGGACCCCAATGAAAATGCTAGAGAAAGGATTGAAGGAGTTGAAAGGTTTGCAAAACTCATAGGAAGAAACAACACCATCAACCAGCCAAGGCACTGAGGTGGAGAGGGTGATTGGGAGAGGGAGCACCTTCATTGAAGCAAGTTGATGGGGAGAAGGGAGGGGAGTCGGGAGGATGGGTATAATATTTGAAATATAAATACAGACAATGTCCAATAAAATTAATATATATATGTCTGTCCATGCTGCGTGGCTACCTCTCCTGGGCCCATTATTTGGTGAGAGAAATTTTATGTTGATGCCGCAGAAGAATCTGAGATTTTATCATATCTGCCTGGCTGTCACCCTCTCTTAGTGGTCATTGTTATGGCTAAGACTAGGTCCTAATAATGTTAATATGTGTTCAAAGTCTTACAGCTCTAACTAGAAAAAAATATATTGAAATTTCTTAAGCTTAAGCATTTAAAACAAAACATAAAATACCTTCTTGACATCTTCTTTATTGATTCTGTCCAAAGGCAACATCACATCAATGCCATTTGTAATATCTTAAAAATGGTAGACAGAAAACAAAGTTTAGGTATAGATCAAGGGTCCTTAAATTATAGCCTGCAGATCAAGTAAAGCTTATGTCTGTTTTTGTCAATATAGTTTAAAGGCAACATTGTCCATTCCCTTATGTGGTGGCTTTGAAGCTACAATAACAGAATTGAGTAGTTGTGACAGGCCATCTCCACTGCAAAGCATGAAATATTTACTATCTGTTGGTCCCTTGTATTTAAAAAGTGCTGTACCTCAGATCTAGGTTAACAAGTAAAAAATTAACCCAATAGAGACATGTTTAAAATTTTAGATACAAAATCACACATGGCTATGTTTCTGTATTACATCAGGCTAGATAATATCCCACAGCTTCTGGTTTTGTCCCAGTAACATGCAACTGGATTCACATAGATTGTGATTACATCAACTAATTCTGCCCAGACCAAGGTGATGGCAGAATCCTGCTCAGAACCAAGCTTTTCTATTTGAGCTAAGCAGAGTTGACAGAAAATAAAAAGAGTGGAGCACACATGAATCATACCAACCTTTCTGTGATTTTATAAAACATCTTATCCAGCCTGCTACTTCTCTGTTTATTAAACAATTCTCATCAGGTTTTTAAAAATCAGTCACAAGTTCTCTTATCTCTATCAAGAAAAAATGCCAAAATGTCTATTTTTAAACTCTTCTATTACTTTCCAAACCAAGTTCTTACCCCTAGCTTGCTGAACTGAATGTCCTGTGAGAAAAAGATGAATATCGAACTAGGGCAGCTATGTTCACCAACACCTGTTAAAGATGCTTATTCCCTAATGAGGACAAAAAGCACAAGCAACTTTGACAGGTTCATCTTCCGGGGGCAATGTCTCATTGAAGTGCCATGAGAGGAAATCTGTGCTCCTTGATTTGAAACTTCCTGAAGTACAGCTCGAGGACACTAAATGTCCCAGAGAATTTAGAGTGTCTGTGAATGCATCCATTTACCATTCTCTACTTAAGGAAAGTTACAGGGAGGCTTCCTATTTCATCACCACAGAAAAGGAAGCTGTCACGGCACACACAGAAAGCAAATAGGAACGTTGTGCAAATGCACATCTTTCAGCGAGAAAAGAGTAAGACACAAAGCTACCTTTATCCCACCCAGTCCTTTCCCTTTGTATTCCACATGTAATAGTATTGCAGATGACAAAATCAGCAACCCAAGAAGAAGTGCAAAGTAACATTGCTACAGGCTAAGAAAAACAAAATGTATTATCAAAATGTCTCCAAGATTCTCTTCTCTGAGACTAGTCTCAGAGGAAGGCAAGTGAAGTAGGAACCTTTCAGACTCCCATTCCAAACTTATCTAGAGTCTTCTCTGTCCAAGGCATATGGACAATGTAAAAAAGGCTGCAGGGTAACATGGAAGTGAAGTAAGCAAGTTAAAAGAAGAGCAAACCCTTCAAATGTCAAAACACAGAAAATGAAGGTGCCTGTTTGATCCAGGACATTGGGAAATGTATAGATAATTGTTCCCTTATTGCCATGTCATCTCAGCCTGGATCTGATAGTTACCTTGACTTTCACCTCCTCCAAAGAAAGCCAAAACAAAATCACCACCCTTTCGGTGACAACCATCACTTCATGGCTTCTCCTTCCAGCTCAGAAGTGTAAGATGCAGCATACTCTCCCTAACTACATCACTATCCTGTGGCTTCCTCCTTTGCTTCTAAAACCTGTGCAATCCATACCTTTAGCAAAACTTCCTTGAATGGCAATATTTGAGTTGTCATCTTATCCCTAGACTCTTAGACAAAAACTGATATCCTAAACAATAAAGAGTATGCACGTGTCTGGAGTCTACCTGCTTAGCACATATTCCTTAAGAACATGAAGTGGCACTGATGTGTCACAACAGAAGTGAAGGGAAGTAGTACTAACAGTTCTGAGCAATTATTACTTACATTTAAATTAAAAAATAATTGGAACAATGGTTCAGTGGTTAAATATGGTGCTACTCTATCATAAAGATCATAGTTTAGATCCAACATCCATATCAGGTAGCTCACAAACACCTGTAATGCCAGCTCCAAGGTAATTAATATACACATATA
>NC_137984.1:40173508-40368508 GCF_963924665.1 Micromys minutus | reverse complement strand
GAAGAGGCCTTTAGTCAAGTGAAGGTGTGTTTCCCTTGTGTAGGGGAATGCCAAGGTGCTGAGTTGGAAAGGATGGTTAGGAAAGGGAGCACCTTCATGGAAACAAATAAAGGGAGAAGGGGGAAGGGGAGTGGGGATAAAAGGGAAAACATTTGAAATGTCACTAAGAATATCCAATAAAAATTTTTTTAAAGAAAGAAGTGACACAAGTGTCAGTATCTAGCTCCTCATTTCTGACTAGTCATGCCTAGGTGTCTGAAATTCCTATGAACACCAAGAAGTCCACCAACCATCTTGATCCTAAAGCTGAAAGTGCTTATGAAAAGAAATCACAGTTTGCCTATGTGAGGAGCCATATAGCTGAAGTTTGCAAAAATCAAGAACAAAAATACCAGAAGAAACAGAAGGCAGTGTACTCTGAGTGCTCTGAGAAGCAAGATTTTTTTGTTACAAGTTGTCTAAACAAAACTGCACAGACATTCTCCATAGCAACTCCCTGCAGATGGGCAGCAGGTGAGTATACTTGCTATTAAACCTGACTACCTAAGTTGATCCCTGGAATACACATGGTGGAAGGAAAGAACCAACTCCCACAAGTTTTCCTCTAACCCCCACAAACACCACAGCTTGCATGGTGTGTGTGTGTGTGTGTGTGTGTGTGTGTGTGTGTGTGTGTGTGTGTATAATTTTTAAATATTTTAAACAAAAAACTTAAAAAAAATAAACCTCTCACAACTATAAGAAGCCTGTCAATTATGATAAATTGAGTCTGTAGTTACAAATTACCAGATAAACAATGTTAAATTTTGCAGCCATTTACACTGCAGATAGTTTATTTTCTATCTAATACCTTTTCACTTATTTTTTGCAATAGCCTTGACACTCCTTGCTCCATCACACATGCACACACACACACACACACACACACATACACACAGCACACTCTGCACCTTTACACAATTATTTTTCTTCCTTCTCTGAATAAGATATTTTTCTTTACATATTCCTTTCTTCTCAGATATCCTCCTCTATCCTGGAATTGATTCTTTAGACATGCTCAGGTTTATCACTGCCTCTACTAACGCTGCTAATCCCCCCACTACTATTTTTTATTCATATGGTGTAGCTATTCTGGGAGTGTGTTGAAATGAAAGTGATCCGAATTCTATTATCTTTCATATTATCTTCTGGCCCAGGTTCGATCTATCTATTAAATGTCACTCTGTGAATACAGCTGTTCAATTAGAGAGAATAGGAAACAAAAGAATGAGGAGTCTATTTTCATTATCCCATTTACACACCCAGAAATGTTTGAGCCATGGGAAATACGTGCAGAAGAGGAGGTGATGCTGCCAGAATGTGGAAAGTTTCTGTACCTAAGCAGGAGTGCCTGCTTGTCCAAGTAAAGGGAGAGGGTCTGCCAAGCAGAAAGGATGCCAAGAGACACCCACCTTCACATGCATTACCATTCCACCTGTCACTCAGAAACACTTGCACCTCCCTATAACCTATAAAAGAAACATTGAGGCTTGCTAATATATGTACTCTTTTCTTTCTTCTATTTTTTTTTTTTTTTTTTAGTTTTCATCTATTTCCTAAGAGACCTAGGTTTTCACAGATGTAAGCATTATCATACCATGTAGAAAAGTGTTAAAGACTGTGTATCAGGTGGTTCACATGGTGAAGGTTCTGAATGCTTACACAAAAGTCGAGAGTCTTTAGAAGAGCAGGAGAAAAATCCCAGAGAGCTTGCTCAAAAGCTCCTTGAAAGGTCTGCCACTCTGCTGTGATAAAAAGTACCAGAGGACGACGGAGTGCCAGTGCCAGCTAGGATTCCAGGAGCTTCATAAGAAAGAAGGAGCAAGATTGAATACAGTTTTTGAATCTCAAAAGGAAAAAAATATATCCATGCAAGAAATAAGAACAATTTTATAAGGTGAGGCCCCATGTATGAGTTTCATTTTTATCAGCTTTGCCTTCAGGTGACTAGCAGGTCAGAATATATTCAGAATATAGGTGCTAATCTATGAGTTTACCTGGGGCTTGTATCCTACAGGAGAAATCTGGCAATGGGCTTATTATGTTATTCAAAACATTCACATAAGCTTATTATAGACCCTGGTGAAATTCTTAGTCAGATCTTAGAAATATTTATAATTATCAAATTGCACCTTACCCGTACTGGAAAAGAATTTAAAGTTTTTTATAGACATGTAATTCTTCCCTTAACAACATTTTATTGCTGTTGCTGTTTAAAGACAGAGAATTCAGAGAAATGGAAAATGGGGCCTGAATCATAAAGTCCTACAAAGCTGTTTTATAGCTGGATGATGAACTTGACCCTAGGCTCTCTGGTGAGCACAGTCAAGTGGGAAAGTTGTAGGCTCAAGGGTGGGTTTTAATCTCACAGAGCGTGGGATTTTCCTCTAAGCTCTGAGGACCACATACAGTTCCACTCACTACACAAAACCTGGCTTAGACATGGAATCTTTATCTATGATTCCCGTATAACAGCACATATGCTTCTGAAAACTTTCCACAACTGCTTCTTCAGTGAAGGACATGTGCACAATAAATGAGCTCATTTAAAAGATAATCTCACAAATTTAAAATCCCTCCCCAGAACATGATAATTCTCCCCACTCAAACATCTTAGGTCAGGTAAAATGGCTAACTACCATCTATGCCCAAACAACAGAACCTAACACCTGCCCTTATCACAAACTAATCAACAATGGTTTCTCTCCTCCTTTTTCATAATTTCAACTATCTACTATTTGAAAGGAAGATGCAAATTTGGCTCAGAACAATTTTTTTTTCAAAACCTACTGTTAGAGTATTATGGGATTGCATATTGAACAGAAAGCCATTGCTGAGTGTCAAATCTAGTTCTGATCACTGTTTCTACCAGAAGTACCCTTTTCCATACTATGCTTTATTCAAAGCCCATATGTTTAGTCTTGGTGAAACACCCCCTGACTGTAGGTCTTCTTGGGGTGTCTTTGACACCTCTTGCTTCCTCAGTTCTATTCCCTATATTTTCTCAAGTCTCCCTGAGCTCCTGAGCTCTGTCTTGTGTTTGTCTATGAGTCTCTTGTCTGTTTTCATCTGCTGCTGGATGAAGCCTCTCATGAGACAGTTATGCTCTGATCCTCTCACTCATGTCTTTCTGGGCCTAGGTTACCTCATTTGGAATGATAGTCTCAAGATCCATCCATTTTCTACAAATTTCATGATGTCTTTGTCTTTGTTTCTAATCACTGAATAATATTCCAGTGTAAATAAATCTCATTTTCTTTATCCATTCTTCATTTGAGGGGTATCTAGGTTGTCTCCAGTTTCTGGCTATTACAAATAAAGTTGCTATGAACATAGTTGAGCAAGCATCCTTGTGTTATGGGGAAGCATCCTTTGATGGGATGCAGAGGAGTAGTACAGCTGGACTTTGAGGTAAATCAATTCCCATTCTTTTCTAAGAAACCATCAAACTGATTTCCAAAGTAGCTATACATGTTTCCATTCCCACGCGCAATAGAGGAGTGTTCACCTTACTCCACATACTCATCAGCATGTGCTGTCACTCGAGTTGTTGATCATACTCACTCTGAATGATATAAGATGGAATCCCATCAACCAAAGACCATGCATGGGCTAAAGCTAGGCCA
The DNA here is from genome assembly GCF_963924665.1 of Micromys minutus. Lineage (NCBI taxonomy): Eukaryota > Metazoa > Chordata > Mammalia > Rodentia > Muridae > Micromys > Micromys minutus. The sequence continues at coordinate 40,364,843 of NC_137984.1, read as the reverse complement.
CCTACACATTTGTGGCAAATATATAGTTTGGTCTTCATTTAGGTCCCCTAATAATTGAAGTGGAGGTTGTCTCTAACTCTGTTGCCTGCCATTGGATCCTATTCTCTTAAGTGGACTGCCCGGTATAGCATAAAAGAGAGAAGATGTATCTTGTCCTACTGTGACTAGATATCCCAGGGTAGGGTGGTACCCAAGAAGGGCTTCTCCTCGTCTGAGGAGGAATAAATTTGTAAGGGTGGGACTGGGGACAACAATCAGGCTATAAAACAAATAAAAATATAAGCTATTGAAAATAAAATAAAGATTATGTGTCGTTTTATTTTAAAATATACTGGGAATAAAAGAAAACAAACAAACAAACAACAACAACAAAACACTATCATCAATGACAAGTTAAAAAAAAAGCCTAAAGCCTGTGTGTGCTGGAAAGGTAATACCAAGGACAACACTATACTTTTTACACAATAGAGCATATGGTATAGTCTATAACACCTCTAAAATTTATGTCGTAAAAGCTTTCACATGGCTGGCTTTTTACAAATCTCTTAATACCAAATTAGGATATAATGCCAGAGAAGGGTGGATAGCAACTCAAAGAGTAAAAGTAACATAACTAAAGTTTATAATTATTGAGGAATTTAGATTGAATGAAAGGTATGATTTTAAATGCTGGGACCTAGAAGAGTATCTACATAGACTGCCTATCTCCAGTGGCTTTCAAGAACTATTGATTTTCCTAAACTTTTGGGCCAATGGGCTTGACACCATACTATATAAAAAGTAGATTCTATATTGCATTTGACTGGTTTATCTTGAGAAGAATGTGGACTTTACATCTTCTAGTTTTAAAAGTCCAAACCGGAATATATGGCTGACCTGATGCCCCTCCACTTGTAACAGCAACAATAGACACCACTCAACATGTGCCCATGCATCCTCAAGTTCTTCAAAGAATAGTTACAATTCAGCACATTGGTCCTGGTCTCCTTTTAGATTGAAATTGCCCTGAATAAAAATAAAAACCTCATTAATATTTAAATAGAATAAGTCCTGCATAAAGTTTCATTCTGGTTAATTCATTCTGTAAATTTTGGCCAAGTCGAGCATTGAATAGGAAAACGTGATGCGGCTGCTAATACAATTAGAGGTCAGCCAGGCTTTATGGCTACTCTGTAAAGCAAAGAAAATGATACAGTTTTCAAGTATGATACTAGACTATAACATGAAAGAAAGAGGAGAGAAAAATTGTGGAATTGTATACAACTTCACTTTAATCTTAATAACTAACAGAACATATGCTGTAATTGATAATGTAAGATGTCTGTATGAATGAAGTAATGCCAATATGTTTTGTGGAAATTGACATATACTGCTTAAAGTGGAATTAAATGGAACCTTTAATAGTAACTCTTGCCTATTTAACATTTTTCCACTTCTATTCCTGATTGCAGGGACCCAATTTTGATCTGTGATTTGATATGAGTCAGAATATTTCTCTATGAAGGGACACATACTATTTTTAGAGCCTTATAGTTGCTCTGGTTTCTTATAGCTATGCATCTCTGAAGTCTTAATGTAAATGTGTCATCACACAATGTAGAAATAAATGTGCTTCACTATGACCTAAAAATCCACTTTTACAAAAATAGATATCTGTGTCTGACCCTCAGGCTATAGTTCACAGAGTTCTTAGAAGCTCGTCTCTTTCTAGGTCCTCGGTTTTCAGCCTTTGGAAGAAACACATCAGGGCAGTCCTATCCTTTGACTATTAAGTTGTTTCTTATGAGCACATAATCCGTCTCTAAGCAAAGAAACAGAAGAGCAACTGAGAAAGAGTCTGATTCCTAGGAAATCACCCTCAGAAGCTTAGTCTTGGTGTGCTGCAATGAAATCTGAAGATCAATTCCAACAGCTGCTGCAAATACCATGCTCAGAGGCTGAGCTTACAGACAACACCTTGAGGAAAAACAAGTAAGGAACCACAGAAAGAGGATCCAAAGTCTGGAATCACACTGGTGAAGTCCATGTGAGGTTATGATTTAAAATAATAAGTGAGGAAAAGAGAAAGAAAAAGAAAAATAGGGAAAGGGAGGGGAGAGGGATAAAGAAAGCATAGATAAATTACAATTAAATTTATAAAATATGACTCTTGGTTTATGGCCAAAGAATCTCATTTAAAAGTTTGAACATATCCTCTTACTCTAGACATCAAAAAGGGTATTATTTTAAATGAGAAAAGTAAGAAAATCTAAGAAACCATATTGAGATAGAGTAGGTGGATATAAATCATGACAATGTGTAATGTCTCCATTAAACTCCAAGACAAATTAATTATGCATCTATGAAATTGAAAGTCAGTTATGATGAAACTCACTCTCTTCCCAAAGAATGTCACTTTATCTAAGAAGCTGGTTATAAACCAATGATCAGTTCTGAGTTGTCTTTCATCATGTGTTCTTCTATGTGATTGCTTTAGCAAAACATCCTTTCACCTGTGTTCCCTTCCGTGAAATGTTTCTCCACATGATCATCCCAGAAAAGCACCCTCTGATAAACTGAGTGTCCAAAGAACCCTTCCATTTCGACTTCATTTCACTGACTTTTTCTTGCCAGTCTTGTTTAGTTCTACTGTGGGACTTTGGCCTATTGAGCTCATGGTTCCTGGACATCCAAGCAGTGTCATGCATGGCCTCCTCAAGGTGTCAGCCTCCAGTTAGACCAGTCACTGGTTAGCCACATGTTAAAGCTCTGAACCACAGAACAAAACTTACAAACAGAAAAAGTTGTACATTGAAGATTTTTTGGCAGGGTTATTGTTCCAGTTCCCCAACTAGAAACCTTGCCTGGTTACAGAAGATGGAAAATAAAGGCTCCTTATTTTTCATTACTAGAAGTTCGCAATAATTCTCTCATATGTTCTAGAAAGATCACTGCACTAAATTTCACCTTCCCTCCCAAAATGTCCCCATATGTGAATTGTCTCTCCTTATACCCATTCCTCCAGCTCTCCCTTTCCCCACCTTATCCCACGTGTTCCCATCCCCAGTCTCCATCTTTTTCCCATTCCCAGAAAGATCCATGAATCCCCCCCAGCCTTCCTTGTAGTTACTTAGACTCTCTGAATCTGTGCATTTATTGTAGCAAGGCTATCTGTAACAGCCAATAACCACATATAAATGAGTACATATCATGTTCATCTTTCTGTTTCTAGGTTGCCTCACTCAGAATAATTTTTTTCTAGTTCCTTCTATTTGCCTGAAATTTTTATGAGGTCATTTTTAACAGCTGAGTAATATTCCATTGTATAAATGTACCACAATTTTTTATCCATTGTTCATTTGAGGGACATCTACATTGTTTCCAGTTTCAGGCCATAATGAACAAAGCCTCTATAAATGTAGTTGTGAATGTGTCCTCTTTGTAGAATAGAGCGATTGTGAGAGAGATCAATTTCTAATTTTCTGAGAAAATGCCATATTGATTTCCATAGTGGTTGTACATTGCTTTTAATTGATTGGTCATTTTTTTCCTGTGTTAATCCTACCAATCTATGAGTATGGGAAATTTTTTCATATTCTAATAGCTCGTTCAGTTTCTTTTCTCAAATACTTGAAATTACTGTCATACAATATTTTACTTGCTTTGATGGAATTATTCGAAGATATTTTATACTCTTATTGGTATTTTAGTGAGAATATTATTTCTGTGAACAGACACCATGACAATGGTACCTCTTATAAAGAAAAATATTTAATTGGGGCTGGGTTACAGTTTCAAAGGTTTAATCCATTACCATCATGAAAAGCATGGTAGCATTACAGGCAGACATGATGCTACAAAAGGAGCTAGAGATTCATTTCTTGATCAGCAGGCAGTAGAATGAGAGTGAGTGAAGCTTGAACATAGAAGTCCCCAAAGACCACCCCCACAGACACAGACTTCCTCAAAAAGCAACACATACTCCAAAAAGGCCACATCTCCTAATAGAGCCACTCCCTGTGGGCCAAGCATTCAAACACAGGAGTCTATCAGGGCCATACAAAAGGGAGTAGTGACCTTGGAGTTCTCACCCACCAGCTAAGATTCCATCTTGTGAAAAATATATTCCACTGCAAACATTGCCATATGTTCTAAATTTTCAATGTGCTTCCAGTTAGTATGATCTGGTTATCTGTAGATTTATGTTAAGGCAATACATGACTGGACAGTGGAAAGGTAGGTGGTAAAAAGGTAGGAATATGAAAGAGAAACAGAGACTGGAGGAGGAGATCAAGATAGAGAGATCAAGATGAATCTCAAGAAGGATGAGCAGGATCCAGGAAGACTTAATTGGCATTAGGTAGCTATAAATATTTTAAGGATTTTATAGGTCTTTAATTTCATATAGAAAGGCAATTTGCATCTTTTTCTGTTAGATGTAATCTTATTGTATAGAAGGTTTGTGGATTAAGAATTGAATATATAAAGCTGCATAAGAGCTATTGGGCCTTAGAGTCATGTTTATGCTGGACAGTTGGGTAAAGATACACGATGGGACAGAAGCACCAGGGCAGATGGATTGAACAGCCTGGGAATGGAATCTAATGAAGAGTTTAACTCACAACAGATTCCATGTGCATGACTCCACACTAGAGCAGTATCCTCAGAGTGAGATCGTTGGAAACTGATAAAGAGATAAGCCTTTTAATTTTAATATTTACTGCAACAGTTATCACCTTTATTTGGACATAAGGAGATATGGTTGTGTGTCAAGTTGTCAAGGGGTGGGTTGTGATGGGTATTCTCCATTATCAACTTGACTATATCTGGAATGAACTATCATCCAGAAACTGAACCTGTAATCTGGACCATGAGGCAGGAAAACAACCTGCCTTTAATCCATATCTTAAATCTGAAAGACACAGGCTTTTGATCTAGATCTTGAGGTGAGATGACACTTGCTTTTGTTCCAGTTGGACACACATATCCTGAGACATACTGATCATGCTTATAAAGATCCATCATGAAAAGGAATTAAAGAAAAACTTAGATCTAGGCATGATGCTACATGCCTTTAATCACAGCATTTAGGAGACAGAGACGTGCAGATCTTTGAAGTCATAGCCAGCCATGTCTACAGAGAATGTTCCTCAACAGCCAAACTTAGGAGGTGAAGGAAACTATAGAAAGCAGAGGCTAGTAAAGATGTAATTAAACCAGGGGGTCATATTTTAGTCCCAGCAAGCAGAACTTCGAAACTTCAGCCACAATGTTCTGACGTTAGAGTCAAGAAATCTCTCTGTGACTGAAGAACGTTGCTGAGGCACTGCAATACCTGCAGAGAAAATCTGCTAACAGAGAGTGGAACTGGCTCAGCAGTGAAGAGAAAGAAATGTGTGCAGAATTTGGAGTATTCCTAGCTTTTGGTTTTATTTCCTCACTATGCTCCCTTCCCTACATTTTGAAATAGTAATGTATATCTTATACCATGTTATATTGGAAACATGTTATCTGATGTTTGATTTTAATTTCTAGGAGTTTGTAGTTAACAGATTGCATAAATCTCAAAGAGAGTTTAAACTTTGGACTTTTAAATCTTGTTCAAACTGTGATAGATAATGGGGACTTTTGAAGTTGGACTTAAAGCATTCTACATTATATTATAGCTACAAGCCTATAGAGCAAAAGAGTGGAATGTGATGGTTAGAATACATATAAACCCCATAGACACTTTCATTTGAATGTTTGGCCTTTAGAGAGTGACACTATTTGATGTGGGCTTGTTAGAATAGGTGTGACCTTGTTGGAGGATTATGTCACTGTGGAGGTAAGCTTTGAGGTCTCCTATGCTCAGTGTATACATCCAGTCTCTTCCTGGCTACCTTCTGATCAAGATGTACAACTGTTGGCTTCTCCAACATCATGTCTGTCTAGACACTGCCATGCTTCCTGTCATAGTGCTAATGGACTAAACCCCTGAAACTGTAACTCAGCCCCAACTAGTTTGCCTTTATAAGAGTTGCCTTTGTCATGGCATCTATCCACAGCAATAAAACCAAAACTAAGACATGTGGCTGTCATTATGTTTCTCAACTCATTTGTCATTTGTGTATAGAAGGACTACTGATTTTTCTTTTCTTTTTTACTTCTTTAGTTAATCTTGTATCCAACTCCTTCACTAAAGATGTTTATCATACTTATAAGTTCCCTGGTAGAATTTTTTAGTTTGCTTATGTATACTATCATATTATCTGCAAATAACAGTACTTCAAATTTTTTCCTTCTGATTTGTATTAGCTTAATCACCTTTAGTTATCTTGGCCCATCAGTCATTTGTAGGAAGTTGTTCTCTTTCCATGAATTTGTAGGCTTTCTGTTGTTTCTCTTGTTGTACACCAGTTTCAATCTGTGGCAGTCTGATAGAATATAGGAGGTTATTTAAATTTGCATGTATCTGTTGAGATCTCCTTTTGACTGAATGTGTGGTCAGTTTCTGAGAATATTCTATGATGAGAAGAAGGTACATTCTTTTTTAATTTGGGTAAATGTTCTGTAGGTATCTGTTAGGTCCATTTGATTCATAAAGTCTATTAATTTCAGCATTTCTCTGTTTAGTTTTTGTCTGAATGGTGTGTTATTTGAAGACTCCCACTATTACTGTATGAGGTTCTAAGTGTGATTTAAACTTATTAAAGTTTCTTTTACAACCATGGGTGCCTGCCTGTGCGTTTGGGGCATAGATGTAATGAATTGAAGAGTAGTGGATTTTTTTCTTTGATGAATATCAACTGTCTTTCTCTATCCTTTTGATTAAATATGTTTTGAAGTCTATTTTGGTATATATTAGAATAGCTACACCAGCTTGCTTCTTAGGTTCATTTGCTTGGAATATGTCTTCCTAAACCTTTATTTTGAGATAATGCCTATTTATTTGATGTAGAAGTGTGTTTCTTGCCAAGGACTAGCCTAGGCTTGTTTGGACCTCCTGAGGAAGGCATGTTTGGGAGCATAGAGAGAAGTAACTCAAAGTCAAAAAGCCTGTTCCAGACTGATGTTGAATTCAGAAATCTGCCTGCCTTTATAAGCACAAGGCAAAACTTAAATGGGCAGGACCTTACCGTGCAATGACCACTCTCTAAACCTCTTTGTCCTCTTCCTTAGTGTGTGCCAGATTTTATGGATGTTTTTGACAGAAATTTTTAGATATAGCATTTTCTTTAACTGTACTTATTTCTGCTGATGTTTCTTCAACATCTACAATTCTCTCTTCCATCTCTTGCACTCAATTATTGGTAACTACATCTATAATTCCTGTTTGCTTACACAAATTTTGCCAACACTCAGGTTCTCTCTTTCACTTCTCAAAAGCCTTTTTGGGAGATAAGAAGATCAATAAATGATTGCTTCTTTCTTTTTTCAGTCTTATGAAACAATATTTCATCTCCCCAGAAGTAAAGTTTGTATCTGTGGTTGACCAGAAGAAAGGCTATGCAAAGAAAGGGGAGAAGTAGAAGAAGAGACATTAATATTTCAGAAGTCATCACCATGCATGCTCATGGCCACGATAAATAAATAAATAAAAGGATTGAGGTGCCTAAGCTTGAATATTTTACATAAAAATATTATCAATGAAAAATGAGACTAATTATTTAGTAGACCAATTATTGTGTTTGAGATGCAGGCTACCTCAAAAACTTCATTGCTAGAAATTCACAGGAGTTTTCTGGTAACCCAAAAACATCTTAATAATGACTTAGTAGAATCACAGCTAAAACATAGTATAATAATTTTTAATTCCTTCTTATTTACACTGAGCCAAATGGGAGACAGGCCAGGAACTTGAGAGTATTTAATAAGAGTACGGCAAGTCTTGTTTTGCAGGGATATTGTTATGACAGACTTCAAATGCACCAGTATATTGTTAGTGGTTACTCTATTAGCATCACCCATGAAAAAGAAGGATCAGTGATGTTGAAGGGGATTAATAGCCTCTACTTCCACACAGCACAGCTGCATGCTATGGCACCTTGAGAACAAGAATAGTCAGCTTACCCAAAGACATGGCACCAAAGCTGAGCATGAAAGACAAAACTAAGTAAGGCTCAGAAAAGGGATTTCATAGATTGTCTAGTGTACCACCTCCCTCAATGCTCTCCCTGGCAGCTGATCATCCATCCTGTTTTGGCCTGTACTGATGCATGCATACTGCCCTGAACAACTCAGCCTAGCTTTAAATAATTCATGCAGAAGACTGTTCCTCTTTTATGCAGCTGATGCTTACCATCTTATGATTTAAACTTCAATTCTACCTTTCCAGTGGTCTGAGTCTCAGCTGTAGGTGAGGCACAATGCAACAGAAACTAGTGAATGGATAGCAAACTCTAGAGAGTACCACATTAGCTTTCTATGTCCCATATCACTACCTCCTCCTGAGCCTTTGAACATTATGCAGAACTCCTTGTTTTTGCATCAAAATGACTCTTCTTCTTACCCAGTCCTCTGCAAGCGCGCATGGACCAGCTTTTCTAGAAATATACACATAAATGGCTTCTGATAATTATTCTCACTGTGGGAGCTTTCAAAATGCTATGCCAAGCAAAATGTAGGCAGTTTCTTTTGTAAACTTGCCCAAATGCTAGGGGTTTTCTTAAATTTTTTTTCATTTGTTTTCTGTTCTTAATGTGGCCTTTTCCATGCTCAAACTCACTCTTGCTAAGCCATTGTTTATATTCACAACTGCATTTTAACTCAGTATGACCCTTTAAGAATTAAGTGTTTTTTCAAAGGAAACAAATACTGAATAGGAGGGATTTAGTAATCTTTTCTGAGGCAGTTGTTTGTGTGCCAAAGTTAACAGGCCACATTCAGTTGGCTCTACAAACTCAAAATCAGAATTACCTCTTTGTTTTGTTTCTTTAAAAGCAAGTTTTTCATTCTTCTGGCCTAAGAGGTTAGTGGCCTTATGTTACAGAAAAGTCGGGAATTAAAGCAAAAAGTAATACATAGAATATTATTATAGGACTCTGTATTGATCTTCCTGGGTCCCCAAATGTTATTATCATGGAGAGATCTGTATGAGTGCTGTTCTGGTCAATTAAGCACTAAAGGTAAATGCATATTCTTATTTCAGAGAAAATTAGATGAGATTATATTAAATTCAAGTACTCCTAAAATAAATAAATAAGCAGGCACACAATAATTCACAAAACCATGCGTTGTATTTTCTCAAACTCTCTGAAGTAACTATTTCTCATTAACTTACTGAAGTTAGCAATGCTCCTTAGAGGAAAAGGAAAATTTGGCATACCAAGGAATAAATAAAACACTGCAACTGCAACACTATTCACTGAATCATTTTGGGGGCAAATGTAGTGCTGGTTTCATGTCTTTATATTTCTTCTAAGTCTGTGGTTGTCAATGTCAATTCAACCCTTCCCAAAAACAGCAGAGCTACAATTAGAGACGTGAAAACCAGTTTGTGTGTAATTTAAATGCTGCAAACTGGCAATCTTCTCATGAAAACCACAAACAATTACTTCCATTCTCATGCACTGGCGCATCTGGAAACCCTCCATTTTTGATCTAGGACTGCATATGAATTGATAGCAAATTTCACAACTTAAAAAAAACAGGTTCTTTTTTTTTTTACAAGGGTGACTTATTTGCTTTGCAGTCACAATGCGTTGCTACACTTAATGTGGTTAAATGGCTCAAATTATACAACCAAGTAAATAACAGTTCTTTTCTCTGCCTGACTCATGTTGGTACTCCCGGGGTCATGAAACCTTTCTCAACATAGGACTAATCCCCACTGTGCTGAGAACGAGAACAGTGAGCTATATGGAGAGCCTAGAGTGCAGAACCTTGAATGGTCTGGAAAGGGAGAGATTTGGTTTTTATATGATCTATACTTACTTTACCAACTCTGATCAAAAGTAAAATGGTAAGAGTATTAATGAGAGCAAACTGTCTTTGAGCAATCCTTCAAATAGGCCCTTTGCACTGAAAGAATATCTGCTGACTTTGTAAAAGGCATGCATTGAAATGTGTTTAGTGTACACATGAGGAAATCACATGTAGGAGAAAATGTTGGAATAAACAAAAGCAGGGAGGTAATGAAAGCCTTTGGTGTAGCACTGATGTGCAAATGCATTCCCGAGGGCGTGAACTTAGCACAAAGGCACTGGTGATCCTTATTAGAATGAAACTTGGTCTGTAAGACAAAACTTTGCTTCTTTACCATTAAATATATATTCCTTCCCATCTCATGCATTTTACTAAAACTTTAAAGAAAATAAAAACAGGCCCTACATTGGTTCTCATAAGTGCTGCAATGGGAAAAAAATTGAAAAGCTGAGAAAACTGTTTATTCTTAAAGTAAACAAGTTCCATCAATAGATTGTAATGGAATTACAGGAGATGCTAGAATTACTCTTGCCAGCAGGGAATGTTCAGATTAGAGAGAAGCTCCTCACTAAGAAAGACATTAACCAACAATGTTCCCATGACAGGAATGGAAACTAGTTCGTTCCTTAAAATTCCATCCAAGCCCAATCTTTTATGCCTCTAGTTTTTCTTTGCTGGTTCTTAAAATCAGAGAAGGAAGTGGAAAATGTGATTTATTTCCCATCTCTAAGCACAGCCTGATTCAGCTTCACATATATTTTAATATTTGAGATTTCAATTTTACATTTTTAACACAGGGCTGTACCAAACCACTGTACCATCTCCATCTCTCAGGATCTTGGCAGGATATAATGTGTAAAGAAATCTGATCTTTGTTTCAGTGCTTGTCCAATGCAATACTGAAATTCCTTGTAAGAAATAACATCTGCTGGCTGGTTGCACAGTAACAAAATATTAATTCAATTTAATGAGTAACAATTGGCAAATGAAATGTTAAGGAGAAAGCTGGAACAAAGAATAAAGCATTCCTCACACTAGAAATCTAGAACAAAGAATTCCTTCATAATTTCTGTCAGCATTAGTATCCACTGTAAAATCTACCATATGCTCAAATAGTGTGTTTTATTTACAGTCAAAAATGTGTCTCTACAGGGGTGATGTTGGTATACCACCATACCTAGAAGTTCAGTTCATTTCCTGCTCTATGGTTGGACACTATTTTATTGTTCTTTTGTCCTTCTACATTGTTGCTTTTGGTCAACTTTATATTAGTTTGAAGTGTATCTTACTAGGATGCATTTTTAGCCCATTTTACAGACTTTTACCTAGGTGTTTTAGGACTTGCATGGCTCTAGGGGAGCTGTGAGTGAATGCTCGTGTTAATAAATATAGTTTACTTTCTGAGTTCCATGAGCTTTTTATGACAATGCTCTAGACATGTTTAGTGGAAAGAAATGAAAGAAAGAAAGAAAGAAAGAAAGAAAGAAAGAAAGAAAGAAAGAGAAAGAGAAAGGGGGAGGAAGGGAGGGGAGGAAGGGAGGGAGGGAGGAAAGAAGAGAGGGAGAAAAGGAGGGAGGGGGATGGAGGGAGGGAGGGAGGGAGGAAAGGAAGGAAGGAAGGAAGGAAGGAGGGAAGGAAGGAAGGAGGGAGGGAAGGAAGGAAGGAAGGAGGGAAGGAAGGAAGGAAGGAGGGAGGGAATGAAGGAAGGAAAGAAAAAAGGAAAAAATAGAAAGAAGCAAGTCTTACTTAAAGTTAACAATATGTGGCTTCTTACCATGGGTAAAATTATTAGCAGTGATAAAGGGATAAAAATTCCCATGATTACTGATAATATGCATTTGATATTTTAACTATCAAAGTCTAAAAAGCAAAATAGCCATGAACAAGTTACAAACACAGAAAACATGTTTCAACAAACCTTGAGCCAATTAGTGAATGATACTGTGAGAGTGAAGTCATGTTCAAGGAGTTGAGCAACTATAATGGCTCTCATGACACTGTCAGAGTGAGGTCATGTGCAAAGAGTTGAGCATTGGTAATGGTTCTTAAGACATTGTCAGAGTAAGGTCATGTGGAATGCCCTGACTTTCTGTCTAGGCTTTATTTTCTTTTTTAATTTTTTTCATTGAATATTCTCTGTATTTACATTTCAGATGTTATCCCCTTTCCCCCAATCCCACCTCCCCCTTCCATTGCCTCTATAAAGATCCTCTCTTTCCCAACTACCCCTTCCACCTCAATAACTTGGCATTCTCCTACACTTGAAAAATGACCCTTCACTAGACCAAATGTCTCTCTGCCCAGTGATGCCAGAGAATGATATTCTCTGCTGCATATGCACCTGGAGCCATGGGTCTCTCCATGCAAATGCATTGGTTGTTATTTTAGTCTCTGGGAGTTGTGGTGGGTTTAGTTAGTTGATAATTTTGTTCTTCACATAAGGTTGCAGATCCTTCCAACTCCTTCAGTTCTTTCTCTAGCTACTTCATTGGGGTCCCCATGTTCAGTTCAATGGTTAGGTGCTAGCATTCTCCACTGTATCAGGATAGTTCTGTCATAGCCTCTGAGGAGGTATCCACATCAGGTTCCTGACAGTAAGGTTACTTGCCATCATCAATAGTATGTGGGTTTAGTGGGTACATATGGGATGGATTTCCAGATGAGGCAGTCTCTGATTGATCTTTTCTTCAAATCCCTGCTCCTCTATTTGTCCATATATTTCCTCCCAGGAGTGTTTTGTTCTTCCTTCTAAGAAGGAGTGAGGCATCAACCTTCTGGCCTTCACTTTGTGCTTCATAAGTTCTGTGCAATTTTTCCTTGGGAATTCTGAGCTTTGAGAGCTAGAATCCTCTTATCAGTGAGTACGTACCATAAGTGTTCTTTTGTGTCTAGGTTACTTGACTCAGGATTATAGCTTCCAGTTCTATCAATTTGTCTAGGAATTTTATGAAGTCATTGTTTATAATAGCTGAGTAGTACTCCATTGTGTAAATGTAACACAATTTCTGTATCTATTTCACTGTTAAAGGATATCTGGGATATTTCCAGCTTCTGGCTATTATAAAAAAGGCTGCTATGAACATGGTAAAGCATGTGTGCTGGTTAGATGTTCAAGATTCTTTTGGGTGTATGCCCAGGAGTGGTATAAATGGGTTGTCAGGTAGTACTGTGTCCAATTTTCTGAGGAACAACAAGACTGATTTCCAGAATGGTTAGAACAGCTGACAATCTCACCAACAGTGGAAAAGTGTTTCTCTTTCTCCACATCCTTGCCAGAATCTGCTATCATCTAAATTTTTGATCTGGTGTGAGGTGTTTTGATTTGCATTTCCCTGATGACTGGAGATGTTCAGCATTTCTTTAGGTGCCTCTTAGACATTCAATATTTCTAAGTTGAGAATTCTTTGTTTAGTACTTTACCACATTTTAATAGGATTATTTGAATCTCTAGAGTCTAACTTCTTGAGTTCTTCATATATATAGGATACTAGTCCTCTATCACATGCAGGATTGCTAAAGATCTTGTCCCAATTTGTTGGTTGGCATTTTATCTTCTTAACAGTGTCCTTTGCCTTACAGAAGCTTTGTAATATCATGAGGTCTCGTTTATCAATTCTTGATCTTAGAGTTTAAGCCATTAGTGTTCTGTTCAGGAAATTATCCCCTGTGCTTATGTGTTTTAAATTCTTACCCACTTTCTCTTCTATTGGTTTCAGTGTACCTGATTTTATGTGGAGGTCTTTGATCCATTTGGATTTGAGCTTTGTACAAGGAGATAAGATAGCATCAATTTGCATTCTTCTGCATGCTGACTACCAGTTGAGCCAGCACAATTTGTTGAAGAGGCTGTTCTTTTTACATTGAATGTTTTGAGCTTCATTGTCAAAGATCAAGTGACCATAGGTGTGAGAGTTAATATTTAGGTCTTCAATTCTATTCCATGGATCTACCTGCCTGTCTCTGTACCAATACCAGGCAGTTTTTGTCACAATTGATCTGTAATACAACTTGAGTTCAGGAATGGTGATTTCCCTAAAAATTGTTTTTTATTGTTAAAAATAGTTTTTGCTATCCTGGGTTTTTTATTATTCCAAATGAATTTGGTAATTGCTCATTCTAACTCTAGGAAGAATTGAGTTGGAATTTTGGTGGGGACTGCATTGAATCTGTAGATTGCTATAGGCAAGGTGGCCATTTTTGCTATGTTGGTCCTTCTGATCCATAAGAATTGGAGATCTGTCCACCTTCTGAGATCTTCTTCAATTTCCTTCTTCAGGGACTTGAAGTTCTTGTTATACATATCTTTCACTTGCTTGGTTAGGTTCACATCAAGGTATTTTATATTTTTTGTGACTATTGTGAAGGGTGTGGATTCCTTAATTTCTTTCTCAGCATGTTTATCATTTGAGTAAAGGAAGGCTACTAACTTGCTCAAGTTAATTTTACATCCAGTAAAAAAACTCCACCTGCAAGAGTTCTCTGATCGAATTTTGTGGGTCATCTAAATATATTATATCATCTGCAAATAGTGATATTTTGACTTCTTTTTTTTTCTAATTTGTATCTCTTTGACCTCTTTTTGATTTTTGATTTCTCTGGCTCTCACTTTCAGTACTATATTGAATAGGTAGGGAGAGAGTGGGCAGCCTTGTCTGATCTCTGATTTTTGTGGGATTGATTTAAGTTTCTCACCATTTAGTTTGATGTTGGCTACTGGTTTGCTGTATATTCCTTTTACCATGATTATGTATAAGCCTTGAATTCCTGATCCTTCACAAACTTTTATCATAAAGGGGTATTAAATGGTGTCAAATCATTTCTCAGCATCTAATGAGATAATCATGTGGTTTTCTTCTTTGAGTTCATTTATATAGTGGATTATGTTGATGGATTTCTGTATATTGTACCATCCCTGCATCCCTGGGATGAAACCTACTTGATCATGGTGAGTGACTGTTTGATATGTTCAAAAATTTGGTTTGTAAGAATTTTATTGGGTAATTTTGCATTGATATTAATGAGGGAAATTGGTCTAAAGTTCTTTTTCTTTGTAGAATCTTTGTGTGGATAAAAATTAGCATAATTGTGGCTTCAAAAAATGAGTTGGAGTAGTGTTCCCTCAGTGTCTATTTTGTGGAATAATTTGAAGAGTATTGGTATTGACTCTTCTGTGAAGGTCTGATAGAATTCTGCACTAAACCCATCTGGTCCTGGGCTTTTTTTTTTTTTTTTTTTTTTTTTTTTTTTTTTTTGGTTGGGAGGCTTTTGATGATTGCTTCTATTTCTTTAGGATTGTTTAGATGGTTTATCTGTTCCTGATTTAACTTTTTTACCTGGTATTTTAAGACCCTAATTGAATCTTTTCTATTTCAGTCTCCCATGAATGAGACAAGAGATCAGGGATCAATGTAAAAGCAAGAAGTCTATTAGTCCAGTGCAGTGGAGTACATTCAGAGAAGAGGTGACCCCAAAAGGCTGTTACGAGCAGTTTTTTGTTTTTTTGTTTTTTTTTTTACTTTTTAGGGGTACAGATTACATCAGCAAGGTTGCAATTTAAATTCACTGGCTAAGCATATTGACCTTCAAACTAACTGGTTAGTGAGTATATTCTTCAGGACCTCAACTAGGACTTTCAAGAGGGTCAGATAGCTAATTTTATGAGTCTCCAGAGAATTGTTTACTCAAGGAATTTCCTTAAGCCAAGGTAAGGTGGGATGCTGGGCCAATTGTTTCCACACAGGTGGGGGGTAGATAATTTTTTACTTCTTTCATTTCTCCCTTTTTCTAGGCCACTATTTCAATCTTGAAATTAAAGGTCCTCCTGCTCCACAGCCTCATACTGTTGTTTGAGCACAATTACTTGCACAGTTCTAAGGCATTCCTTGATGAAAGCAGCTAAGTGATTCAAAATGCAAAAACCAAACTTTAGGAGCAAACATAGGATGATCAAAGGTTTTATCAGAGTTGAAACTAAAGTGCTCCTCAGTTGTAAAAACATTAGCTCTTTCCTGTTGGGTAGGACTACTTCTGCCAGAAAAGTGAGAGACTCCTGAAGGAGGGAGATAGAATCCTCTGTTTATCCTCTGGATATCAAGGTCTATGGTTGCACTAAAACTTGAGTAGTGGTTGAACAAGGTTGCCAGGGAGACAATTTCCATTTCTAACTTTCTCAGGCTAGCTCCCAGAAGCACACTCAAACTTAAGGCTGTAATTGGTTCTCTCTTTTTCTGGCTTATATCTAGTCTCTTCTCTAGTATCTCAAAGACCTTGGAGCCCTTGTGCTATAGAAGCAGAAGCATCAGCTGAACTAAAACACAAAACCCCTTGCCTATGCACAGTTTTTGCCCCGACACTTGTTGCAAGGTAAGAGACTGTCAGGACCTTATTAGCAGCCCTCATCTGTGTTGTTATGTCTTATGGGGCCTAAGGCAGCCATCAGGTCCTCCACATTTATGGACCCATGACCTACTCTGCTCATTTCACGGGCACACATAGACCAGGATGAGGTATAGCTTACTTCTTAACTGAGAGCTCCCGTATCCTAATCTTTATCCTCTCAGACCACCACAGGGACAGGTCTTCTGGAATCATGTGGGTTCACCATTACATTTTGGTAGTCTTTCTTCCAGTTCTTGAGTGGGAATATCCCATGTGTCTAACCAGGCAACTAATTTACACAAATCAGGAGTTAAAGTGGGCTACCAGGTGTAAGGGGGTGATTCTTTAGACATGGACCACATCTGTAGCTGGTAGAACTTGCCATGTACGTCTAGCATGAGTTTAGAGGTTGCTCACAGTTCTCAAAATGTCCTCTGTTGACCACAGACAAACTAGTAGCCACATCATGGTGTTCAGGATATCTTGAGTTTTAGGGGGTTGTCAGTCTTTTCAATTTTCTAGCTGGAGATGTCAGACAGCTCAGGTCTGGAGCAGGTTTCACATGGGAGGCATGTGTCCAGGCTATAATCCCATCTACCTCAACTGTCATTGGAGTAGTCAGCAAAACCAGCTTTGGTCCCTTCCAACATGGTTTGAGGGTCAGGGTCTGATGGCATCTCATGTAGATGAAGTCTCTGATTTGGAAAGGGAGACCAGTCTCCAGGGTAGCTGGAACATAGGCCACAGCCAATGGAGCCCAGACTTCTTTTTGAATTGTCTGCAGAACCTTAACTCTGACATATAAATCATTATTATTATGGCAAGTCAACTCAGGAACATCCCCCAATAAAGTGAGAGGAGCAGGGGTTTCATACAGTATCTCAAAGGGGGTCAAGTTGAAGCCAGAGGGGGTGTTCCTAACCTTAGAAGGGGCTAAAAGTAAGGAGCAACACCCAGTCTGTACCAGTCTTCAAGGTCAATTGAGTTTACCAATTGGTCCCCAAGAAATGAGCTAATACCTGACTTACCTGGGCAACAAAAGCTGGCCCATTGTCTGATTCAATTACCTTAGGGGTGCCAAACCTAAAGAAAATCTTTTCTAGAATCTTCTTAGCTACCACTGCTGAGATTTCACTTTTTGTTGGGAAGGCTTTCACCCACCCATAAAAGGTATCTATAAAAACTAATAGATATTTATATCTATATCTTCCTGGCTTAATCTCTGTAAAGTCCACTTCCCAGTAAACCACAGGTCTATTTCTCCATGGCCTTTTTCTTTTTTCTATCTTACTTCCACATGCATTCATCTTCTGGGATGGCACACAGTTACCTACTACTTGTTCCACTAGATGCCTCTAATCTGGAACAAAAGAATTTGCCCACAAGATGACCCTCTAAGTTTGTCGACCTCTAGGTTAGTCCATTGATGCATTTGCTTCAAGTCTAGTACTGTATACCAGGTTTTAGATGAGAGTAATGAGCTCAACAAGCTATAAGGTTTAGGTACCCTGAGGAGGAGATCAGCCACACATCTGTTTACTTCTCAGAGATCTTGAACTGGCTGGCAGTCGTTGGTTCCAGGTTTCCACACCGGTAGAAGAGATGTGTTCTGGGCTAATTGGCACTTATGCAGAACCCCAGAGTTGGAGTAGCCAGATGATATGTGGCGTGATTCTGTCTCACACCTCCTTTTACATAGGAGTAACTGACGCACTGCTATAGGGCTAGCCTGAGCTTTCAGTTCTATATGGACCAGGGGCTAGTTCTTAGACTCTCTCAGTCCTGTAGTTTCTACTCAGGCTTGTGGATATGCCTTCAGCCACCAGTCTATCTTATCTGAGGTTTTTGCTCAAAGAGTTGACACTCGTCCCACAACTGGAGGGTTAGGACCTGTAGAGATTCTCCTTTTGGCTCTCTAACATGTGATCCATTAAGGTAAAAGTATAGTTATTCCCACATCTTATTCAGGAGGGCTCTCCCCAACAAGGGGTAGAGACAGTCTGACATTATTATGAATGAGTGGGATACCCGACCCACTCTGAGATCCAATGATCTTCAGGTAGTCTATAAATATTGTTTGGTGTTGGTAGCCCCTTGACCCCAAGATTTTTGTTTGATATGGGTCCCTCAGTTTATAGTAGGACAAAAGATTTAGCCCCTGTATTTACAAGAAACTGGATAGGTTTCTCTTCCACTTTCAACGTTACTCTGGACTCGTGGAGGGGATCTGAACCCTGTCCCTCCTAGTCACTATCTTCTAGTATGGTCAGAACTTTGGGGACATGGTTCTAGGGGTTCCCTTGTTGGGGTCTCCTTTTCTTTTTGTTGGGACAATCTCTGGCCCAATGCCTTTTTCTTTCCAGCATATTGGTCCTTGTCAAAAGGCTCTTTTTTAGTGCCAGATTTTGTTCCTAATTCTCTGTCCCTCACTACTGTGACCAAGGTCCTCTGTAAATTCCTTGCCTCTTTGCCTGCCCCCCCGCCTCTCTCTCTCTCTCTCTCTCTCTCTCTCTCTCTCTCTCTCTCTCTCACTCTCTCTCATTTTCTTCCTTTTTCCTTCTCCTCTTTGTCTCCCTGTTATGGTAAACTTTCTCAACAACCTGCACTAAATTCCACAACAACTTATCTCATAGTCTTTCTATCCTCTGAAGCTTTTTTTCCTGACACCTTTACTGGTCTAAAAAAGCATAGTCAGGGCTCAGGCCATCTACCACCTGGAACAGCAGTTCCCAGAGATAAAGGCCTGGTGAGAAGGGATTCCGAGTAGCCAGGAGGTAAAGAGATCTCTGCCGAGTGCGGACAGAAAGCACGCCCCTGCCCTGCCTGATCCAGGGACCAGGAACCCAGCATTGGGACCTCAGTTCCCACCCAGCAGCTTTGGGGTGCAGAACAGGCTCTGACCATCTGCCACCTGGAACAGCGGAGATCAAGGGACACAGGCCAGGTACAAGTGAAAGGCAAAAACATATCACTAACAACAAGATGGCAGGAGGAAAGTGAAAGAGCATATCCCAGAAAAACCAAGACAACCTGACAACACCAGTACCCAGCTTTACCATCACAGCAAACACTGGAATGCCAAACATTCCAGAAAAAGAAGATGCAGACTTAAATCATACCTCAATATGATGATAGAGATCCTTAAACAAGAACGGGAGGAAAAGAAAAAAGAATCAGAAGCTTTTAAAGAGGAAACAAGAAAAACACTCAAGACCTCAAAGAACTAGAGGAAAACAGAACCAAAGAGATATAGGAATGGAAGAAGGAATTTAAAAAGAAAATTGACACAATAAAGAAAACACGAAAAGAGATAACTCTAGAGGTAGAACACATAAAACAAAAAATCAGGAGTAACAGATGCAAGCATTTCCAATAGACTACAAGAGAAGGAAGAGAGAATATTGGGGGCCGAAGACAACATTGGAAACATAGACAAAATAGTCAGACAAGATGCAAAATACAAAAAGCTCCTAACCCAAAATGCCCAGGAGATCCAGGACACAATGAGACGACCAAACCTAAGGACAATAGGAATGGAAGAGAGAGAAGAATAACAACTAAGAGGCACAGTAAATATCTTAAACAAAATCATAAAAGAAAACTTCCCTACCCTCAAGAATGAGATGACCACGAGCATAAAATAAGCCTCAGAACTCCAAATATGTTGGACCAGAAAAGAAATTCCTCCTGACACATAATAGTCAAAACACCAAGTGCCCAAAGCAAAGAAAGAATACTAAAAGCAGTAAGGGAAAAAGGTCAGGTAATATATAAAAGTAGACCAAGCAGAATCACACCCGATTTCTCAACAGAGACTGTGAAAGCTAGAAAAGCCTGGACAGACATCATGCAGACCCTAAAAGAGCACAAGTGCCAGCCCAAGGTGTTATACCCAGAAAAACTATCAATCACCATAGATGGAGAGATGAAGATATTTCAAAACAAATCTAAATTTACACAATATCTGACCACAAACCCAACACTACAACAAATGATAGGTGGAAAACCAAATACAATGAGGGTAGCTACATCCTAGTAAAAACAAGAAAATTCCTAAGCAAGAAAAACAAAAGAAAAAAGAGACACAGAAACAATTCAACCGACAAAAGCAATAATAGCAGGAAACAGCAACCACTATTCATTGATATCTATTAAAATAAATGGACTCAACTCCCCCCCAAAAAAGAAAGGTTATCAGACTGGATACATAAACAAAATCCAGCATTTTGCTGCATAGAGGAAACTCATCTCAGAGACAAAGACAGACACTATCTCAGAGTAAAAGGTTGGGAAAAAATCTTCCAAGCAAACAGCCTCAAGAAGAAAATTGGAGTGGCTATTCTAATATCAAATAAAGTAAATTTCCAACCAAAAGTTATCAAAAAATATAAGGAAGGACACTTTTTACTCATTACCGAGGAAATCTGTCAGGAGGAACTCTCAATCCTTAACATATATGCTCCAAATACAAAAGCACCCACATACATAAAAGAAACCCTACTGAAGCTCAAAAAATACATTGCACCCCACAGAAAAAGAGTGGGAGACTTTAATATCCCACTCTTACCAATGGACAGATCATGGAAACAGAAACTGAACAAGGACACTGTAAAACGAGCGGAGACTATAAACCAACTGGAATTAATAGATATCTACAGAACATATCATCCTAAAGTAAAAGAATACACCTTCTTCTCAGCACCTCATGGCACCTTCTCAAAAATTGACCACATAATTGGACATAGAATGAGCCTCAATCAATATAAAAAGAATGAAATACTCCCATGCATCCTCTCAGATCACCATGGTCTACAGCTGGTCTTTAACAACAACAAAGACAACAAAAAGCCCACATACACATGAAAACTAAACAACGCTCTGTTAAACGATAGCAGGGTCAAAGAAGAAATAAAAAAAAGAAATTAAGGATTTTCTAGAATTCAATGAAAACGAAAACTCAACATACCAAAACCTATGGGATGCAATGAAAGCAGTACTGAGAGGAAAACTCATAGCTCTGAGCACTTCCAAAAAGAAACTGGAGAGAGCATACATCAGCAACTTGAAAGCACAGCTAAAAGCTCTAGAACAAAAGGAAGCAGATACACCCAAGAGAAGTAGACTGCAAGAAAAAATCAAACATAAGACAGAAATAGAACAAATAGAAACAAAAAGAAGCATCCAAAGAGTCAACAAAACCAAGAGTTGGTTCTTTGAGAAAATCAACAAGATTGATAAACCCCTAGCCAGACTAACTAGAGGGCAAAGAGAGAGTATCCAAATTAACAAAATCAGAAAGGAAAGTGGAGACATAACAACTGAAACTGAGGAAATTCAAGAAATCATCCGATCCTACTACAAAAGCCTATACTCCACTAAGTTGGAAAATCTGGAGGAAATGGATGAATTCCTAGAGAGATACAAGATCCTAAATTTAAACCAGGACCGGGTAAACCATTTAAGTAATCCCATAACACCTAAAGAAATAGAAGAAGTCATCAAAAGTCTCCCAAAGAAAAAAAGCCCAGGTCCAGATGTGTGCAGGGCAGAATTTTATCAGACATTTATTGTGGATATAATACCAATACTCTCCAAACTATTCCACAAGATAGAATCAGATTGAATACTACCTAAGTCATTTTTTGAGGCTACCATAACCCTCGTTCCTAAACCACACAAAGACCCTACAAGGAAAGAGAACATCAGACCAAACTCACTTATGAATATTGATGCAAAAATATTCAACTAAATCTTTGCAAACCGAATCCAAGAACACATCCAAATGATCATTCACCATGATCAAGTAGGCTTCATCCCTGGGATGCAGGAATGGTTTAATATAAGGAAATCCATCAATGTAATCTATCATAAAAAAACTCAAAGAAAAAAACCACATGGTCATCTCACTAGATGCTGAGAAAGCATTTGACAAAATTCAACACCCCTTCATGTTAAAAGTCTTGGATAGAACAGGAATCCAAGGCCCATACCTAAACATAATAAAAGCAATATACAGCAAACCGAAAGCCAACATTAAACTTAACGGTGGGAAACTTGAAGCAATATCACTAAAATCAGGGACTTGACAAGACTGCCCACTCTCCCCCTACCGATTCAACATAGTACTGGAAGTCCTGGCTGGAGCAATTAAACAGCAAAAGGAAATCAAAGGGATACAAATCGGAAAGGAGGAGATAAAAATATCACTCTTTGCCGATGACATGATAGTGTACTTAAGTGACCCCACAAATTCCACCAGAAAACTCCTAAAGCTAATAAACAAGTTGAGCAAAGTGGCTGGATATAAAATTAACTCAAACAAATCAGTAGCCTTTCTATATTCAAAGGACAAACATGCGGAGAAAGTATTTAGGGAAAAGATACCCTTCACAATAGTCACAAAATCTATGAAATACCTTGGTGTGACTCTAACTAAGCAAGTGAAGAACATGTATGACAAGAACTTCAAACCTCTAAAGAAGGAAATCAAGAAAGATCTCAGAAAATGGAAAGATCTTCCATGCTCATGGATTGGAAGGATAAACATTTTAAAACTGGCCATCCTACCAAAAGCAATCTACAGATTCAATGCAATCCCCATCAAAATTCTAACCCAGTTCTTCATTGAGTTGGAAAGATCAATGTGCAATTTCATATGGAAAAACAAAAGCCCTAGAATAGCAAAATGATCCTGAAGAAGAATCACTATCCCTGACCTCAAGCTATATTACAAGGCAATTGTGCTGAAAACTGCATGGTACTGGTACAGAAATAGGCTCATGGATCAATGAAATAAAATAGAAGATCCAGAAATGAGCCTCCACATATATGGTCACCTGATTTTTGACAAAGGAGCTGTAAGCATTCAATGGAAAAAGGACAGCCTATTCAACAAATGGTGTTGGTCCAACTGGCACTCAGCATGCAAAAGAATGAAAATAGACCCTTTCTTATCTCCTTGTACAAAGCTCAAGTGTAAGTGGATCAAAGATCTCCACATTAAACCAGATTCACTGAAACTATTAGATGAGAAAGTAGGGAAAACCTTAGAACACATACACACAGGAGAAAATTTTCTAAACAAAACAACAAGGGCTCAAGCTCTAAGGTCAAACATTAACAAATGGGACTTAATGAGATTGCAAAGTTTCTGTAAGGCTAAGGACATTTTCAAGAAAACCAAATGGTAGCCAACAGATTGGGAAAATATCTTTACCAAATCCACATCAGATAGAGGCCTAATATCCAAGGTATACAAAGAACTCAAGAAGCTAGACACCAGATAATCAAACAACCCTATTTAAAAAAAAAATGGGGTATAGAGCTAAACAAACATTCTCAATTGAGGAATATCGAATGGCTGAGAAACATCTGAGGAAGTGCTCGACATCCTTAGCCATCAGGGAAATGCAAATCAAATCAACCCTGAGATTCCACCTCACACCAGTCAGATTGGCCAAGATCCAAAACTCAGATGACAGCAGATGTTGGCAAAAAGGTAAAGAGGAACACTTCTCCACTGTTGGTGGGGTTGTAAACTGATACAACCACTCTGGAAATAAGTCTGGCTATTCCTCAGAAAATTGGACATAGTACTACCTGAAGACCCAGCTATTCCACTTCTGGGCATATACCCCAGAGACACTCCAATATACAACAAAGATACATGCACCACAATGTTCATAGCAGCTCTATTTATAATAGCCAGAAGCTAGAAAGAACCCAGATGTCCTTCAGTACATGAATGGAGACAAAATATGTGGTACATTTACACAATGGAGTACTACTCAGCTATCAGAATCAATGACTTAACCAAATTCTTAAGAAAATGGTTGCATCTAGAGAATATCATTCTGAGTGAGATAACCCAGTCACAAAAGAACAGACATAATATGCAGTCACTGAGAGTGGAATGCTAACCCCAGAGGCTCGCACTGCCCTAGAAACAACTCACAGACTGTGTGAAGTTCAAGAAAAAAAGAAAACAAAACAAACAAAGAAAAAAAACATTATGCTCAATCCTTACACACCAAGAAAATGTTGACTAATCCCGGGTTACACTCTGTTTTACATATACTTTTTGCTCAGTGTAACTAGTAAGTCCTTTATGCAGAGTATCAAACCTTAAAAAAAAGAAAAGAATAACCAAGCACTGACAAAACTGTATTTGTATACATTTATGCAAAAATGTTTAAATTTTTTTCTTTTATCTTTGTTCTTTAAAATAAAGTTAAAAAACAAAAATAAAAATAAAAAAATAAAAAACATAGTCACTTGTCTGGTCCCTGCTTAATGTCATGTACCTTTGTCAAATTGGTGGGTCATCCTGCAACCCCCAGGAAGACTGTTGATTGACTTCTAGGTGTCCTCTACCCTCAGGAGAGTTGTAGTCTAGTCTGGTCTTCTGAGAGGTAATCCCTAGTCTATGTCCAAAGGGTTCTGAGTGGGAGTCCAGTTTGCCCCGGGGGCGTTCTTTCTGGCCTCTAGAATAATACACTTATAAAGAAAATCTGCAAAAGCTGCTGGCAGTCGTCCCACATAGGTTCATGGGTGAACAAAACAGAATCTACAAGATCAGTGAACCCCCTAGGATTATCAGAAAAAGGGGGATCTAGAAGAAAGTGGTCAGAGGAGAAAGAGTCCTATAGAATTTCTTTCTTATGCAGCATGTGGTCAAGTAAAGTGAGCTTAGGGGTTGAAGGGGAAGACAAAAAGGGATGGACCCATCGAGGAGTGTCTGACACCAGATTCTCCCAGACCAGGATGCAAAGAATCTGGTCCGGGTGTCTGCCTGTCCCTGGACCAAAGACTCTCCTCTTCTTAACATCACTCCAGTAATCTAAGCTTAAACTTAAAGAAGTGCTCTGTCTCATGTCTAAAAATAACATTAGTTACACACACACACAATAGAAACTGAAACAAAAGCTGGGAGACCCTGCCACCAATGCCACAGGTTCTCACAATCCTGGGCAACCCTGTCACGACCTCTAAAACTGACTAGAATTCCTCAGAGAATCTGAAGGGTCTTTCAGATTCTTTGTGGCCATGACATTAATGCACTTCTGCCCACCACTTGCTGGCCATGAACAAATTGACAGATCACAGGATTCACAGCTGTTCGAGAATAAGCCAAAAGTGAACAGAGCAACACAAACAACACATCCTTCAGACTCCCCATGGTCACAACTTATGACTCTCCAGCTCCTGCTGGCCAGAGTCCAAATGGGGCCTGAAGCATCCTTCAAACTCCCCAGAGTCAAACAAACGAATCCCCACCTCTTGCTAGCCAGAAGTGTCTGTTCCCAGGCAGTACTGCTACCTGAGTTCTGAGAGTTCTAGCTGGTCTTTCCCTGACAGTGGAGAGGGAGTGTGGACTCACCAGTGGGCACAGGAGTGAGAGCTCTTCTGTGGTTCCTCTGGATACCCAGCAATCTGCTTCCTTTTCTAACAAGTACCAATAGCGTTTCCTGTGAGCACATAGCCATGAAAGGCTACAGCAAAGTGTAGCCAGTGTGGTTCTTTCTAGGAAATAACCCCATGAACAAAAAGATGTCTCCTAATATGTACATTTCCATAACACAGAGGGGACAGATATCACTCTTCTATCTAAATCTTAACATGCACAAACTGTTTTACTCATTTTCAAAGCTCACCTCGCTGATAACAATTATATTCCAAGCTGAAAGGGGGTCACTGAAAACCAATAGGAAATGTACCTTCAGGCCATACCATTCTATAATTTTCCATCACACTGACTTCCCTTTATCTCCTAGGACAATGGGATAGGTAGCCCCTAGCACTTCTGAAGTTGTCTTTCTCAGAATGAGACACCACTATAGTTTCCCACAATGAACTACAAGCCAGATCTAGGATTCATTTTTCTTTTTTAAAATACAACATAACAAATAACTTCTTCCAGAAGTGTATTATATCAAGGCCTTTTGTGCTACTTCAAAAGCTAGTGTATAATAGGAAAAGGGTTTTGTCTAAATATATACCCTCTTTTAAACATTTTCTAATTTAAATTTGTTTGAAAATATTATTTTAGTCTGCAATGCAGTAATCATACACACATTCTCACTACCCTCTCTCATCCCACAGTTCCCACCAACCCACTTCTCCCCCATCTACTTTTGCTTCTTCTTTCCTTATCTCTCAAGTTCCATGCAGGTGTTCACATACATATTCAAGGTTGCAGTGGCCACCTGGAATTAGAAGACAGGACCAAACACAACCTTTTTTTTTTTAATCTTTTAGTTTCAATAGTTCTTCATTCCCTCTTCCAAGATACTTTGTGTGCCTCACAGGTGGGAATATGATACACAGGTGCCATTTGGGTACAAGCACTAGCAGTCATGCAGAGATGAGAGTTACTTCCCCATGGTGACTGGTGCTGTGAGATGGTCCTAGGAAAACTGGGTTTTGGGAAACACCCTCTGACCTTGCTCCATGCCAAAGCAAGACATTTGCTTTGCACTTTTAGGGGCTCACTCTATTTATCTGAGCTTATAGCCTACCATAATTGGTTGTACTGAGCATTAGAAAGGGGTGGAATTCCAGTTCACACTGACCGCAACAACAGCTAAAGTTGATCCTGCACTACAAATGCCTCTCCATGTGATATAAGGACAGAGCTGGGTAAAGCTTACTAGGGATAGCTTGGCTAATGTAACCACATGGATGGTCTGAAGGAGGTAGGGACACTAACAGCTTGCACAGACTGCAAGGAACAAAAACCACTCTGAACCCTCCCACTATCCACCCTCATGTTTACAGAAAGAACTTTGATGCTGACAGCACAACGACCAGCCTGGATATGATTAATCCTCTTATCGAGTTTCTAGTTGATCAACAGATTTCTCTTCATTAAACAAGCCTTCTGGGTCTTTTCCCCGTAACTGGTGCCCAAACTTAGTATCAAACTTTACTTCCTCTTCCATAATTAGAGGGTGGATAGATTAGAAATCGCTTCCTGAAGTTTTTTAGCTATATATTCATGGAGCCATACAAAAGGGACACATACATAAGATGAGCTATAATGAGAAAGAATCTGCACTAAGGGCAGGAGGGATTTGAGATGGCTTTCTGCCTTGTTGACATTTTTGACCTTATCTAAGATCATCCTGACAAAACATACTGTTCTCTCATCAACTGGACATTACCAAAATTGGGAAAGAATATGTGCCCTGTTGTATCTTTTAAAATTAGAAACAACCTTGCTAATTAAAACTAATTGTGAGAGGATAACACAGTGTTGCCCCCCTTTGAAAAACTGGCATGGCTCCTCACTAATTTAAATGTTGTCACTTCTAACCCAAAGAAAGTGACTTATTAAAATTAACACTAATGGACGGTTCTGTGGCTCCACAATGACAGGGCAGAGGATTGAGAGGAGGAAGAAATGGCTGTATGTCTGTGTTGCCTTTCATTATCTGAGAAGGTTTGACAGGGAGAACACCATCAAGAAGACAGAAACAGAGTGAGTAGGGCAGGGAACAACTACTTTCCCCTAGTTCATTAATATGTATTATACACAGTGCAAAACCACTGCTGCTGCAGAGAGATGGGTAATTCTATTCAAGTATATTACTTTTAAATAAGTGTGTGGAGAGTAAAGTTCAAGGTCAATGCAGTTTGTGTATTTATTGAATTTTTGTGTGACTGTAGGGAAATACTTTTAGTGTGGCATAAGGCAAGAGAGGAGATAACTCTTCAAACAAATCAAAATTCGATGAATGTATAAACCTCACTTCACTTGTGAGTCATCCACACACTGTAACATAGGCACAGAAAAAAAGATGCCTTCACATCCACAAAATTATACACATATTCACAGAAAAACACACACACACAAGCATATAAACAAATACAGGCATGTACACTCACACAAATATATACATTTACAAGTAAATGTATGCACCATGCAAAAACATGAACACATAAACTCACACAAGTGCATACGCTTGCCTCCTGCACACATCCACACACATCCACAAAGACACAGATGCAACCATTCATAACAGATACACACATGGATATACAAGTACACCATGTATACACTGGCACACACACACACACACACAAACATATATGCTCATATGTTACACATGTTCATATACATAAACATTTTCACATTTAAGTGCTTGTTACCTCATTTTTTCCAAGCTACCTTTTTCTATCTGCTCCAGGAAACTGTATTCAATGCCATAATTTATTCTGTTTCCCTTTATTCTAATAGAAATAGCAGATAAAGCAAGCTCTTTATCTGAGCCACAGAATAATTGCATATATAATAATAGAAAGAAAACAACTTAAAGGGTGGTTGGGAAAGATGTCTGAAATCATACTCTTACCAGCACACACACACACACACACACACACACACACACACACAAGTATAGATACACATAGTAAAGAAAATAAAAGAATGAAATATCCTTCCTTATCAAATTGGTTTAATTCACCTTTATTTTGTCTTTTTTGGAACCTCACAATCATATTCAAGAGACCACCATGTAGGACATAACTCATTACTTCCCAAAGCCGTATTTTAAGACTTGGAAATTGATAATGTGCACTACAACCTTTTTATTAGATACACTGTATTTACATTTGAGATATTATTTCTCTACACCTCCCAACTCCTAACCCCCCTCCTCCTCCAGTTGCCTTCAAAAAGGTGCATTCCCTTCTGGTCTGTCTCTCTGCCCCATTGCCTTGTCAGTTCCCTGCATAGGAACAACCTGACTTCTCTGGAACAAAAGTCTCTTCTCACATTGATGCCAGACACTGCTATATTAAGCTACATACACAACTGGATCAATAAGTTTCTCAAAGTGCACACAGAGGTTGGTGTTTTACTCCATGGGAGTTTTGGAACATTTGGTTGGTTGATAATGTTGCAACCCCTTTCAGCTCCTTAGGTCCTTTCTTTACCACCCTCATTGGGATCCCCAAGTTCAGACCGATGGTTAGCTGCAAGCATGCTTAGCTGTATCTATATGACTCTAGAGGGGACATCTCTCTCTGGTTCCTGCCAGTGAGTACATTTTAAAATCAGCTATAGTGGTTAGATTTGGTGACTACATATGTGGTGGATCCCCAGGTGAGGTGGCTTCTGAGTGATCTTTTCTTCAATTCTTGCTCCTCTATTTGACCTTGCAATTTCTCACATGAGGGTTTTTTTGTTTTCTAAGAAGGACTACTGTATTCTCATTTTGGCCTTCCTTCCTTTTGAACTTCATAATGTCTGCAAATTCTTTCTTGAGTATTGGGTATTCAGAGCTTTCTGGGGCTAGTATCTGCTTATCAGTGAGTGCAAACCATGTGTTCTTTTATGATTGGGTTACCTCACTCAGGATGATAATGTCTAGTTTCATCCATTTTCCTACAAATTTCCTGAAGTCATTGTATCTCATAACTGAGTAGTACTCCATTTTTAAATGTATCACACTTTCTGTATCCATTCTCCTGTTGATAGACATCTGTGTTTTTTCCAGCTTCTGGCTATCAATAAGGCTGCTATAAACATGGTGCAGTATGTGTCCTTGTTATAATTTGGAGCATTTTGGGGGTATATGCCCAGAAGTGGAATAACTAGGTCTTCAGGTAGTAGTGTGTTCAATTTTCTGAAGAACTACTAGACTGATTTCCAGAGTGGTTGTAACTCCACCAACAGTGGAGGAGTGTTCCTCTTTCTTTACATCCTCACCAGCTTCTGCTGTTGTCTGAGTTCGATCTAAGCCATTCTGACTGGTGTGAGGTGAAATCTCAGTGTTGGTTGGATTTTTCCCTGATGATTAGGGATGTTGAGAATTTCTTTAGTTGCTTCTCAGTCATTCAATGTTCTTCAACTGAGAATTCTTTGTTTAGCTCTGTACCTCATATTTAATAGAATTATTTAATTCTCTATAGTCTTTAGATTTCTGAGTTCTTTGTATACATTGGAAACTAAACCTCTATCAGGTGTAGAATTGGTAAAAGTCCTTTCCTAATCTGTAGGTTGCTGTTTTCTCTTCTTAACATTGTCCTTAGACTTATAGAATCTTTGCAATTTCATGAGGTCCCATTTGCAAATTCTTGATCTTAGAGCATAACACTGGTATTCTGTTCAGGAATGTTTTTCCCTGAGCCTAAGCTCTTCCCCACTTACTCATCTACTAGTTTCAGTGTACTTGGTTTTATGTGGAGTTCTTTGATCCACTTTGTACAAGGAGATAGAAAAGGATCAATTTGCATTATTCTGCATGCTGACTGCCAGTTGAACCAACACCATTTGTTGAAGAGTCTGTTCTTTTTTTTTTTTTTCCATTGAATGTTTTTAGCTCCTTTATCAAAGATCACGTGACCATGTGTGTTTGGGTTCTTTTCTGGGTCCTCAATTCTGTTCCATTGATCTACCTGCAGTTTTTATCACAGTTGCTTTGTAATATAACCTGAGATAAGGAATGGTGATTCCCCCAGAAGTGTTTTTTATTCTTGAGTATAGATTTGCTATTCTAGGTTTTTTGTTATTCCATATGAATTTGCAATTTTTTTCCAACTCTGTGCAGAATTGAGTTGGAATTTTGCTGGGGATTGCATAGAATCTATAGATTAATTTTGTCAAAATGGCCATTTTTACCATGTTGATCCTGCCAACACATGGGCATGGGAGATCTTTCCATCTTCAGAGATCTTCTTCAATTTCCTTCTTCAGAGTCTTGAATATCTTGTTGGACAGATTGTTCACTTGCTTGGTTAGGATCACCCCAAGGTATTTTACAGATTTTGTGACTATTACAAAGGGTGTCGATTCACTAATTTCTTTCTCAGCCTGTTTATCCGTTGCATATAGGAAGGCAGTTGGTTTGTTTGAGTTAATTTTATAGCCAGACACGTTGCTGAAGTTGTTTATTAATTGCAAAAGTTCTCTGATGGAGCTTTTCTGAGGTTAAGTATACTATCATATTATTGTAAATAGTGATATTTTGACCTCTTCCTTTCCAATGTGAATTTTTTTGGTTTCTCTTTGTTGTCTAATTGCTCCAGCCAGGACTTCCAGTACAATATTAAATAGGGAGGGGGACAGTGGGCAGCCTTGTCTAGTCCCTGATTTTAATAAGATTGCTTCAAGTTTCTCTCCATTTAGTTTGATGTTGGCTACTAGTTTGCTGTATATTGCTTTTACTATGTTAAGGTTTGGGCCTTGGATTCCTGATTGTTCCAAGACTTTCATTGTGAAGGGGTGTTGAATTTTGTTGAATGCTTTTTCAGCAGCTAGTGAGAGGATCCTTGTTTTTTTTTTTTTTCTTTCAGTTTGTTTATATGCTGGATTACATTGATGGATTTATGGATGTTGAACAATTTTTTCATCCCTGGGATAAAGCTGACTTGATCATGGTGGATGATTGTTTTGATGTGTTCTTGGGCTCAGTTTGCAAGAATTATATTGAGTGTTTATACATCGATGTTCATGAGAGAAACTGGTCTGAAGTTATCTTTCATTGTAGTGTCTTTGTGTGGTTTAGGTATAAGCTTAATTGTGACTTAGAAGAATTAGTTGAGTAGTGTTTTTTCTGTTTCTATTTTGTGGAATAGTTTGGGAAGTATAGTTATTAGGTCTTCTATAAAAGTCTGATAGAATTCTCCACTAAACCCAAATGGTCATGGGCTTTTTTTGGTTGGGAGGCTTTTGACAACTGCTTCTATTTCTTTAGGTGTTATGGAACTCTTTAGGTGGCTTATGTGATCCTCATTTAACTTTGGTATCTGGTATCTGTCTAGAAATTTTTTCCATTTCCTCTAGAGTTTTCAGTTTTTTTGAGTATAGGCTTTTGTAGTAAGATCTGATGATTTCTTAAATTTCCTCAGTTTCTGTTGTTATGTCTCCCCTTTCATTTATGATTTTGTTAATTTGGATACTATCTCTTTGCTTGCTATTTAGTCTGGCAAAGGTATTATCAAACTTGTGATTTTCTTTATTAAAAACAGCTCTTAGAGATAAAAACATCACTCTTTGCAGATGACATGATAGTGTACGTAAGTGACCCCAAAAATTCCACCAGAGAACTCCTATAGCTGATAAACAAGTTCAGCAAAGTGGATGGATACAAAATTAACTCTAACAAATCAGTATCCTTCCTATACTCAAAAGACAAACATGTAGAGAAAGAAATTAGGTAAAAGGTACCCTTCACAATCATCACAAAACTATGAAATACCTTGGTGTGACTCTAACTAAGCAAGTGAAGGACCTGTATGACAAGAACTTCAAACCTCTAAAGAAGGAAATCAAGAAAGATCTCAGAAAATGGAAAGATCTCCCATGTTCATGGATTGGAAGGATCAAAATTTTTAAAATGGCAATCTTACCAAAAGCAATCTACAGATACAATGCAATTCCCATCAAAATTCCAACCCAGTTCTTCATTGAGTTGGGAAGATCAATGTGCAATTTCATATGGAAAAACAAAAGCCCTAGAATAGCAAAATGATCCTGAAGAAGAAAACATCTGTTGGAATCACTATCCCTGACCTCAAGCTATATTACAAGGCAATTGTGCTGAAAACTGCATGGTACTGGTACAGAAATAGGCTCATGGATCAATGAAATAAAATAGAAGATCCAGAAATGAGCCTCCACATATATGGTCACCTGATTTTTGACAAAGGAGCTGTAAGCATTCAATGGAAAAAGGACAGCCTATTCAACAAATGGTGTTGGTCCAACTGGCACTCAGCATGCAAAAGAATGAAAATAGACCCTTTCTTATCTCCTTGTACAAAGCTCAAGTGTAAGTGGATCAAAGATCTCCACATTAAACCAGATTCACTGAAACTATTAGATGAGAAAGTAGGGAAAACCTTAGAACACATAGGCACAGGAGAAAATTTTCTGAACAAAACACCAATGGCTCAAGCTCTAAGGTCAAAGATTAACAAATGGGACTTAATGAGATTGCAAAGTTTTGCTAAGGCTAAAGACATTGTCAAGAAAACAAAACGGCAGCCAACAGAATGGGAAAAGATCTTTACCAACTCCACATCAGATAAAGGCCTAATATCCAAGCTATACAAAGAACTCAAGAAGCTAAACACCAGAGAATCAAACAACCCTATTAAAAAATGGGGTACAGAGATAAACAAAATGTTCTCAGTTGAGAAATATCGAATGGCTGAGAAACATCTGAGGATGTGCTCAACATCCTTAGCCATCAGGGAAATGCAAATCAAAACAACCCTGAGATTCCACCTCACACCAGTCAGATTGGCCAAGATCCAAAACTCAGATGACAACAGATGCTGGCGAGGCTGTGGAGAAAGAGGAACACTTCTCTACTGTTGGTGGGGTTGTAAACTAATACAACCACTCTGGAAATCAGCCTGGCGATACCTCAGAAAATTGGACATAGTACTACCAGAAGACCCAGCTATTCTACTTCTGGGCATATACCCCAGAGACACTTTAATACACAACAAAGATATATGCACCACAATGTTCATAGCATCTCTATTTATAATAGCCAGAAGCTGGAAAGAACCCAGATGTCCTTCAGAAGATGAATGGATACAAAAATTGTGGTACATTTACACAATGGAATACTACTCAGCCACCAGAAACAATGACTTAACCAAATTCTTAAGAAAATGACTGCATCTAGAGAATATCATCCTGAGTGAGATAACCCAGTCACAAAAGAACAGACATAATATGCAGTCACTGATAATGGGATGCTAACCCCAGAGGCTTGTACTGCCCCAGAAACAACTCACAGACTATATCAAGTCCAAGAAAAAAAAAAAAGAAAACAAAACAAAACAAAAAAAAAGTCATGCTCAATCCTTACCCACCAAGAACACATTGACAAATTCCGGGTTGCACCCTGTACGACATGTACTGTTTGCTCATTGTAAAAAAAAAAAAAAAAAAAAAAAAAAAAAAAAAAAAAAAAATCTTTACACACCAAGAAAAGTTTGACTATTTCCAGGTTGCATCTTGTTTTACATGTACTTTATGCTCATTGTAACTAGTGGGATCTTGATCACACTATCAAACCTTTAAAAAAATATACCAAGTACTGACAAAAATGTACTGTATACTTTTATGCAAAAAATGCTTAAAATCTGTACATTTACCTTTGTTTTTTAAAATACAGTTGTTAAAAAATAAATAAATAAATAAATAAATAAATAAATAAATAAATAAATAAACAGCTCTTAGTTTTGTTGATTAATTGTATACTTTTTTTTTCTCTATTTGGTTGATTTCTGCTCTGATTTTCATTATTTTTTTTTTTGCCATCTTCTCCTCTTGGGTGTATCTGCTTCTTTTTGTTCTAGGGCTTTCAGCTGTGCTGTCAAGCTGCTAGTGTATTCTTTCTCCAGTTTCTTTTTGAGATAGTCAGAACTATAAGTTTTCTTCTCAGTACTGCTTTCATTGCATCCCATAACTTTGGGTATGTAGTGGTGTCATTTTCATTAAATTCTAAAACATCCTTGATTTCTTTCTTCATTTCTTCCTTGACCATGTTAGCATTGAGCAGAGCATTGTTTAACTGCCATGTGTATGTGGGCTTTTTATTGTCTTCTTGTTATTAAAGACAAGTCTTAATCCATGGTGATCTGATAGGATGCATGGGTGTATTTCAATCTTCTTGTATCTGTTTTGTGACTGACTATACAGTCAATTTTGGAGACAGTACCAGGAGGTGCTGAGAAGAAATTATATTCTCTGGTTTTTGGATGAAATGTCCTGTAGATATCTATTAATTCCAATTGGTTCATAACCTCTGCTAATTTCGCTGTGTTTCTGTTTAGTTTCTGTCTCCATCATCTGTCCATTGATGATACTGGGGTGTTGAAGTCTTCCACTATTATTGTGTGTGGTGTAATACATGCTTTGAACTTTAGTAGGATTTTTTTTATAAATGTGGACCCCCTTGTATTTGTAGCATAGCTGTTCAAGATTGAAAGTTTATCTTGATATATTTTTTCTGTGATGAGTAAAAAGTGTCCTTCCTTATCCTCTTGATAGCTTTTTGTTAAAAATCTATCTTATTTGATATTAGATTAGCTACTCTAGCTTGTTTCCTGAGCCCATGTTCTTAGAAGGTTTTTCCCAGTCTTTTACTCTGAGATAGTGTCTGTCTTTGTCTCTGAGATGAGTTTCCTGTATCCAGCAAAATGCTGGATCCTGTTTACATATCCAGTCTGATAGTCTATGTCTTTTTATTGTGGAATTGAGTTTGTCAATGTTAAGAGTAATTATAGAGTAGTGATTTTTGTTTCCTGTCATTTTTGTTGTTAGACTTATGTTTGTGTCCTTTTCTTCTTTGGGTGTCCTTGCCCTTTTTTTTTTTTTTTCTGGGTTTCCTTCCTTGTGTTGGATTTATCCATTTATCATTATTTGTAGGGCTGGATTTGTGGACAGATACTGTGTAAATTTGGTTTTTTCCTTGAATATCTTGACTTTTCCATCGATAATTATTGAGAGTTTTGTCGGATATAGTAACCTCAATTGGCATTTGTGTTCTCTTAGGGTCTATATAATAATGTCTGTCCAGGATCTTCTAGCTTTCATAGTCTCTGTTGAGAAGTCTGGTGTAATTCTGACTGGTCTGCCTTTATATGTTATTGTCCATTTTCTCTTACAGCTTTTAGGATTCTTTCTTTGTTACGAATATTCAGTGTTTTTACTGTTAAGTGTGGGCAGGAGTTTCTTTTCTGGTCCAATTTATTTGGAGTTCTGTAGGCTTCCTTAATAATCATGGTCATCTCATCTTAAGGGTAGGAAAGTTTTCTTCTATGATATTGTTGAAGATATTTACTGTTCTTGTTAGTTGATATTCTTCTTCCTCTTCTATACCTGTTATCCTTACATTTGGTCTTCTCATTGTGTCCTGGATCTCCTGGACATTTTGGGTTAGGAGCTTTTTAGTTTTTGCATCTTCTCTGATTGTTTTGTCTATGTTTTCTATGTTGTCTTTTGCCCCTTAGATCCTCTTTTCCATCCCTTGTATTCTGTTGGAAATGCTTGCATCTGTAACTCCTCATTTCTTTTTTTGGTTTTTCATCTTCAGGGTGGTCTCTTTTTGTGTGTTCTTTACTGTTTCTATTACTGTTTTCAATTCCTTTATCTGTTTGGTTGTGTTTTTCTGTGGTTCTTTCAGAGATGTTTCCTGGTTCTCCTGTAATTGTTTAAGGGAGTTATTTATGCACTTCTCCCAGATCTCCATCATCATCATAAAGTATGATTTCAAGTCTAAGTCTTGTTTTTATGGTGTGATTGTCAATCTGCTATTTTCTGTGGTGGGAGAGCTGGGTTCTGATGATACCAGGTTGTCGTGGTTTTTATTGCGTAGCTTCTTTTGTTTTCCTGATGACATATTGTTGTCTGTGATTATAGGTGATCTTGTTGTCTCTGAGTGGAGCCTGTCTCTTCTGTGAATCTGAGGGCCCATAGGATCAGGAAGGAAATTGCTTCTGGGTGTTTGGCTCTTTGTAGGCAGGCAGTGAGTTCTGATTGCAGTGACCTTGTTCTATCTCTGTGGACTTGGGTGGAAGAGCTCTTGTGAGGTTATTCTAGGAGCTCAGCTGTGTAAGGGCAGGTTCTGGGTCTTCACGGTGGTCACCCTGCCCTCTCTCTGTGCTAGAAAGGACCTGATCCAGGAGTGCCCCACGCTAGTTGTCCTCCAGGGGATCCAGACTATTCTACCTAGAACAGCCTAGTAGGAATGTGTGGCAAGCTCTCTGTAGGCTCAGTTGGAAGAACACTTGCAAGGCCCTTCTGGGGTCTCAGTCCTTGGTGGGTGGATCTGAGTCTTGATGGCAGTACCCAGCTCTCTCACGTATGCTCAGGTGGGAGAGTGCTTGCGAGGCTTCTCTTCAAGCTCAGTCATGTGCAGATGGGTACTGAGTCTTCCTTTAGCTTAGGATGAAAGGCGTTCTTGCAGCTCTTCCTTTCTCCCAGGGTCCTGTGCGCAGGTGGCCGCCTGTCCAGATGCAATGGGCCGGGTCTAGCCTTGGGCTGCAAAGTGTGCACCCGTTCAGTTCCACTGCTTGAACCGCAAGAATTCTGTGCAACCTTTCCCGGTGTAGAACATGGACAGAAAAGTTTACTCCCCCTTCCACTTAGAATGGAAAGCATTCCTGCCACTCTTCTGAGCTCCCAGGGATCTGTGCACAGGTGAGCTGCCTGTTCTGATGTAAGTGGGCCAGGTCTTGCACTACTATCTTAAAAACCAATATTTGTTCTTTGATCATTTTACACATTGTGATTGTTTTAACCTTCCTCTCATCCTTGGCAAAATTTCTGTTCCTACAAATACTTCTCCTGAGTTCATGCAACACTATTTTGGTTTGTCTTGCTATATAAGAGTGTAACTAAGTAACAATCACATTTTCTAGTCCTCAGTTTCTTTATTTTGTCAAGCTCCTAAGCATGTGACAAGATACAAGATTGTGGCTATTCATCTGTGAGCTTTCTTCTTCTTAGGTTCTATTGAATAAGCCACATGGCTTTCCTCTGACTTTTTTTTCTTTCCCCAACTTCATTTAATGATATTTTGTCCCTATCCAAAAATTATCAGTTGTTTAGAAGCCTTTTTATACCTGTTCTTGTATGTCATGATTTTCATGTGTCTGGATTACTCTACTCTCTGGTTTTTATCAAAGCTGTGTACTTGATCTTTTTAGGAGGCATTCTCTTGCAAGAACTCTATTAAGTAAATTCTACCCATGGCCTGGCCTGTCCAACACAAGAGGTTTAATAGGGTGAGAGGAGAAAATAAGGGAGGAAAGTCAGCCAAATAAAATGTGAAAGGAAGATAGAGTGGTTATCAGAGTTTTATCAAGCCTTAGCCGATATATAACCTATACCATGGAAACTCTTTTAATAGGATATTGTAAGAACATAGTTTGCAATAATTTCCAACCACCAAGAGTCTCAGATAGAGTCTGATGCAGCCCTGCACTTTATAAATATAAATCAAAATCATGAAGACTGAAAATATTTTTTCTTAGAATATACATTTTAAATGAGCCCAAGATTTAGCCTTATGATGAAATCCCTATTTATAACATCTCATGTGCCTTATGTTATTTGTATAAGAAGCCACTACCTATCCATTCTTAAAAAGCCATGTTTGGGTCTGGAAAATACAGATTGTAAAATTCTTGCTATGTGACCAAAAAGCCTGAGTTCAGTTCTCAGAACCAACATAACAAAAATGCAGGTATGTCAAAGCATACTTGTAATCCCAGTGCTTGAGAAGCAGAAATCAACAGATCCCTGTAGCTTATTGGCCAGTCAGGCTGACCCACTTAGAAAGTTCTATGCCAATGAAACAATGTCCCAGAAGGCAAGGTGGGCAGCAAATGGAGAATTGTATCAATGTAACCTATAGTCTCTATACTTCATAGACATGCACACAAACAAACACACACACACACACACACACACACACACACACACACGCACACGCACACGCACATGCACATGCACATGCACAGAGGTACAGGCACAAGCACATACATACACACCCATATGCAAACACAGGCACATGTGAGTATAACAACTCTAGACCAGAGGGAAATTTATCATGCACACTCCCATGTCGAGCAATGTATTACTTGAGCACTCACCAAATCACTTGCTGATTGAACATCTGAAGAGGCTAGCTCTGGTTTCAAGGGATCAACTCCAAACTTAAAAAACAAAAAAAATAGAGCCTCTGCCACTACAGTGGTATTACCCAGCCTAAGTAAACAGGGGTGATTTGCAATGTTCTGCTCCTGTGGTGTGGTTTTAGATTTTTAATAAGGATACCACTTCAAAAACATTCC
Source organism: Micromys minutus (assembly GCF_963924665.1). Taxonomy (NCBI): domain Eukaryota; kingdom Metazoa; phylum Chordata; class Mammalia; order Rodentia; family Muridae; genus Micromys; species Micromys minutus. The sequence continues at coordinate 40,325,756 of NC_137984.1, read as the reverse complement.
TAGTGGGTACAGCCCAACAACTGCAGGAGAAGATGGTGAGCTCCCTGATGGAAGGCAGCCCACACTGTCCTTTGCGTTTCTGGGACACAGATCAATTCCAAAATCAACCCAGAAAGATACAAAACAAGCAATACCCCGCACAAGACACTCTGTGTGTTTTATATCCTGTTATGGCTTTCAGAGAAACCCCAGAAGATCAAAGTAGAAAGTTCCAGTTGTCCAGCAGATGATAGGCATTCTTAAATGAAACACAATTAGATTTTAAAACATTAATCTGGCAGAAGCATTCAAAATCCTCTCCTCTAGCTTTCTGAGACGCACAGTACACAAGCGTCATCTACAGGGTCTGCACTGGGTTATGCTCAGTGTAACAAAACTATTCTTCTAGCAAAATAAGGCAAGCAAAGATCATTTAATGAGTTGGGGATGCACTTGGGAAGCTAAGGTAGAAGGAGATTGTATAAGCTTTTCCCTGGTTGCACATAATTCTTGCATGCTTTGTCATTGCGTGATACCCTGTGAATATGAGTAGTATTTATGTTTGTGTATCAAATAAAATTAATTTGAAAGTTCACTTTTAAATCAGCCTGAAAGTTAGGAGCATCCTCAATATCTGTGAGTCCATTTGCGGGATACTTTGCTGCTTCCTCGAGTTCATTGGTTGTTTGCTGTCGTTTCTTTATCTGCACTGGGCTGGTGAGTGTTTCTCTTCCTGATTTCCTCTGTATCCCATCTGTCGGCTGCATTTAAAGTGGGGGTGAGCAGGGTGTGAGTGTACTGCAGCGACAAGCCCGTCCTGGTTGAGTGGAGGAGTGATAGAGTACCAAGGGATAAATACCTAGAAGTCCCAGTACCAGGGCTTGGACCTTTGAGCCAATCCCTGCTGGAACCTGATCACTCTTGTCTCTTTCCTGAGCTGTCCCTTTTTACGTGCCTGGCATCTACAGTTACAATACATCTCTGAGGATTAAGAGCTAAGCTCCACGGATTCTTAAAAACACGGCATTTTTCTTTCTGAGTTTGGGTTACATCACTCAGTGGGTTTTCTACTTTTATCCATGTGCCTGCAAATATTTTGTTCCAGTATTCTTTATAGCTGGATGACATCCCTCTGTGTATACATACCCCATTTTCATCTCTCATTCATCAGATGAAGGACATGTGGGTTGTTTCCATTTTCTAGATACTGGGAATAGAGCATCAAAGAACATGGCTGATCAGTTGTCTCTGGAGTAGGAAGTCGGGTGCTTTGGACTCAGGCCAAGGAGCAGTGTCGCTGAGTCATTCTGTAGATTTACTTTCAGATTTCTGAGGGATCTCCACATTGATGTCCAGAGTGGCCGCACTCATGGGTTTTCTGAGTAACAGTGATTGAGTGTCTGTTGTCCCTGCACCCATCCAGCATTTGCTGTCAGTTAAATTCTTCATCTTAGTCATTCTGGCTGTGAGGAGATGAAATGCATTCATTTTTTAGCCAACATTTCCATGTTGCTAAGGATGTTGACACTCTCTGCTATTTTTTTTTTTTTTTTTTTTTTTTTTTTTGAGATCCCATTTTTGTCAACTGAGCCTGCAGCCTCTTTTCACCTTTGCTTTTTGAGTTCTGTGGACATTTTAGACATTAATTCTCTCACAAATGTATAGCTGTCCACAATCCTCTCTCACCTTGTGAGTTTCTGCTTCCTTCAGTAGATTGCTTCCATTGTTATAAAGAAGTTTCTCAATGTTGTGAGGTCCCATTTGTCAGTTATTGACCTTAATTCCTGAACAAATGGAGTCCTATGGAGAAAGTTCTTTCTTACACTGTCCCTGAAGTGTCTGCCAAGAAATTTCTTTAAGCAGTTTCAATAGGTTTCACACATGCACACACACACATTCATACATCATCGATATAATGCAATATTACTGGTGTCTGTGACTCTGTTGCCTGCTCTTGAGACCCTTTTCTCCTACTGGGTCCTGTTATGATGGATTGTGCCTAGTCTTATTGTAACTTCTTATGCCATGTTCAGTTGACATCTCTGGCAGGGATCTTAGGGGAAAGGAGGTATGGGGGAAGGATTGGAGGGAGAAAAAATTGCTATTGAGATACATTGCATTAGAAAAAAATGCAAAACAAAATTATATTGCTTATCATCTCAATATTAGCTAGATCTTTTCCAGGACATAAATGTCCATTGCTTCTCTATACACTTCAAATCAGTTTTTAATGTCCTCTAAACATTTTGAAGCAAGTTAAGCTCATGCTAGCTCAAGCCTTTCCCATGTTCCTCAGTAGAGAAACTGGGTTCTTACAATGCAGATTAAAGGAGAACCGACATTACACAAACTCAGAACTATCTTCTGAGAAGTCTTCACTTTGTTTTTAAATAACTCCCTCTTAGCAGTGAGTCTCTTTTGTAGTATATATTGCAATATGTTCATTTCACAAAACTAAGATTGCAAGACATATTTGGGGGGAAGGAAAATAATTTCAGCTCTGTAGTGATAAGTTCATCAAAATAGGACTAACGTGTCCTAAGAGACACATAATATCTCCAAAGGCACATGTTAAAGCATAACAAATTTGGGTTTTAACCAAGTCTCTGTGAAAACAAGCACATTGATTTCCTGGTATACTTGGCATCGTTTTAGCTGCTTTTTATTAAAAGCATCATCTTCAAAGTGATATAACTCCTCCCCCCCCCCCCCGTGATAAGTATTGAATCTAAAACCTCCAGCATCTGTGAAAGCACCCCACCTCTAATCCACACTTGCTGGCTAACCACTGGTTATTCAATGAACTCTTGGACTGGAAACATATCACACTGTAAACACAAAGACTGTGTGAGTGAATGTGAACTAATTGGATCACCTTCTGAAAAAGCATGAGACTGAGGGCTTTGAACAGATGCATTCTAATTGGCGGGTGGGAATGAGAAACAATGTGAATTCTAATACAGTCCCGGTTAATAGAGAAACCAGCCATAGCCAGTGCAGGGTAGGGCTGCAAAGAACGGCTTATTTCTTGAGAGACTAGAGGCAGGAAATCACTCCGCAGTTCTCTATAGCCTAACACTGACATCCAACCATAATTTCAAACATGAAGTGCTACTTGGATCTGATATTGAGAGTTTCAGATTCGGAATTTTAGTGCTGTTTCCACTCTGAAAGGTCATCAGAGAGTGCAATACATAGAGATAACTCTGTCTCTGGCTCAGTGTGCAGCTTCTATAAGTGTGCCCTTCTGAAAATAAACTACATCTGGCAACCACTCGTGTGAATTACCTAAATAAAAGACTCACACTGTTAATGGAACACTTTTGTACTACAAAAAGAAACCATTAGATTTGATGTTGAAAGAAACTACTTCTGTCGCTCACTTGACTGATTGCATCTTTTATTAGTTCTTCACCAAATTATTTTATAGTATTTCTTTTTCAATGCACCCTCCCCTTTGTTGGGATATTAGGAATGTATATTTTGAAAGTACTGGTAAAAAAAACTGTTGAGAAGTATAAAATTCAAGATCATAAAAGGCTTTTCATGAGAGGCATTGTGAACGCGGCTGCCGTGTGGAGTCCGGATGTAGGTGTGCATTTCAGGGGGGTGAGGATTAGGTTGTAAAAGGAAGTGTAAGTACAAATTGGAGCTTTAGGGCTGAAGAAAGGGAGTAGAGGCAAAGGAGAAGTAGGTGTGCCGCATATATCACCACCATTAACACTGAGACCTCCTCAGTCACAGCCTCCCGGCTAATGGCTTCTGAAGTGAGAGTTTCAAGGACTAGAGCACGCTGTGCTTAAACCCCCCTCCCTCCTATATCATCTGCCAGAGCCTGTGATCCACTTGGCTCACACATCAGAAAATAGCCTAGGTTTAAGTATATGGACCTCCAGCACCAGGAGCCCTGCCATAGTGGAAACAACTGGAGAATTAGCATACAAGGAAACCAAGGAGAGCCACACAAGATCACACAGAGACAAATGATATTTACATCAAGAAGAACATAAAAGCCAGTATATTAGAGACCTGGCGAAGGATGTGCGTGAAGGCTGCACCTCCAGACTCTGAGAGACGGCTAATGATCGTACTGACAGTCTGTCAAGCTTCCATTCTCCCCTTCCTGTTTTGCATATCGACCCTGAAGGTAGGAGCATGTTCATTTCCTATGCCTTACCACATAGTACCATGGGATCAACAGCCTTGGCTGTATTAACAAGCAGCTGCCTTTGACAGTTTCATAGCACCACACATTTGTGTTATAAATGCAGTATACAGGGACATGCTGGTAAGGAAGGCTACTGGGGGGGTTTCAGGTGAGCAGGGAGAATCTCACTAGTGAGATCTCACCATTCTTCCTGGTTGTCTGCCAGAAAGCCAATGGGCCCAGCAATACTGTGCATACATGCAGTGGAAGCTGTTCTTTCCCTATACTGAGTGTTCTGGCTTCTGTGTTCCACTGGCTATCCCCAACACAAACCAACAGGCATGCTTTAACTCTGAGTATCGTCATTGCCCTGTAAACAGACCCTGAAACAAAGGTCCTTATATGGAATTTATTGTGAAAACTTAGGACAGAGTTATGTGTGGCACAATAAATCCTAGTTTACCAGCTAGCTGCTTCTTAACATCCAGGACCTCTAATTATAACAGAAACTATCTAAAAACCACAGATGGAATTATAATCACTGAGCAGTTGATTATATAATATGGAGATTACATGCTTTATATAGATGGCCCAAAGCCAACAAAACAACTCAGGTAGTAAAGGCACTTGGCATCAAAGCTGATGACATGACTCCAATTACAGAGCCATACAGGGAAAAGAAACTGACTCAGCTCTGCAAGTTGTCAGCTGACTTTCACATGTGTTGTGTCATTTGTCATGCACACACATACATCCTCCATGCATACATGTATAATTACATACACAGTAACTATATTAAAATACAGCATTTAGATGGGCTCACCCTTGTCACAAGAAACCTTACATGTAAAAAGGAAAGACAGAGAACAAGGTTAAAGGCGTCTGCATGAGAAAGTTTTGATTCCCAATGTTCTAATGAACATTATGGGGAAGGCCGGGTATTAGGCTCCCAGAACCTGAGGCAAGGACCCAGATTGTAGCCAAACATGAAAAACACAATATAAATCACATGGTACTAAATTCTCCCAGCATCCCAGTGATCCAGGAACAAGTTTCTACCCTTGAACATCCAAAATGAGTGCAGACCTACTGATATCGTCTGCCCATTCTGAACTCTGCTCCTCATAGCTATAAAGTAATCATAGTTCTCAGTGTGTTGAATTAGAAAATGTGAAATAATTCGTTTCATCACCAATGAGGAATTAATACTGACTCCAGCTGAATATGTGCTATCAAGTCAGTATTGTCAGAGGAAGCTACCCCAGGATGCTGAAGGAAATCTAGTGTTAACCTATGTCATGTCTTAGAGGTTTGCATCAAAGTCCAAGAGGCTGATATTCCACATAGCATCCATCAGACACTAGAAAGGCAAAAGACAGGTTAATTTTCCAGACATTTTTCCCTCTCACTGCATTGAAAGGCTCCTCCAGCCTAAGACATCCAACAAGGAGGGGAGGTTCTGGCTGAATGGAGAGAATAGTGTGTGATTCAGTTTGTGAGAATATGAAGAAGGGATACAAGGAACACAGGTAGAGTGCTAATGCCATCTGACGCACCAACAGTCACACTTGTTTCCAAACTCCAGCCTGTGAGTAAACCCGCTGGGTCATTTGGAATATATAACACACACTTTAGAAGATCTCTAAATTGGTCGAAACAAAACTATACTTTTGACCTTTCTTGAATTACCAGTTCTTCTTAAGTCTTTCTTTCTTCACATAAGACATATAAATTATTAATGGGAGGTTTCCTGCCAGGTCTCTGTGAAAATTCAGTGAGTGGTTGAATTGGAAGTGGTTTTTCACAACACCTGGCAATTAGCTTAAGAAAATTTTCTTTCTCTTTTGTTCCTGTGACCTTGGAACTCAGAAATATGCAAACTTTACCAAATATAGAAAGGAGAGATCAACACTGAGATTTAACCTGGTTATCAGAATCCTGAATTTTTTTTATCATTTCTTCTGTTCATAAATATACTCACTTCTTATCTTTGCCAAAGCCACCTCTCCTCTTTAGAATTCCTCAAGATACTGAGATTTCCTATATCCAAACTTTCAAAAACAATATCCTCCAGTCTACTTCTCTATCATTTTATCTTCCATTTACTTTTAAATTCATGAGGGTCTATCTTCTGTTTCCATACTCTTTATTGTTTACTCTTGCTAGATCATCAGTTTAAGTGTCTCAGGCATGTGGTAGTACTGAATGGTCCTGGACCACTCACTACAGAAATGTTTTGCAGCCTGTGTTAGTACTGACTGGTACTGAAGTGTTCTTGTGCATGTGTGGGTACTGAACTGCTCATTACTGAAATCCCCCAGTTATAAGTCATTTGTCATAATTTGTTCCTTACCTTCCTGCCTCTCTACTTCTAAAATCTGCCATTCTCCTTCCAACTTCTTCATTAGACCCTTAATAAAACAGTGCTTAAGAAACATAATTAATTATGACTGGCTTTATAGTGGGCTAGGTACATGACAATACTTTATTCATATTTTCTGAGGGGCAACTTATCATAAATAGCTAGGTAAGGAAACATGTTCAGGGTAGCATGGCCCAGAGAAAACAGAGTCAGGACTTACACTGGAAATCTTACTCATTATTTTACATGGTCTCTGTGTTATAGCCACGTGAACAACTGAAGCTAAGGAAAAGAGTGTCAATAACCAATAAAGTCTACCACTCTGGTCCATATCTCTACTGTACTAGGTTATAACAATTCAGATTTGTACCACTTCCCAACTGAAGTATGGAATGGTGTCTCAGAAAAGACCGTAGCACTTTCACAATTCACACAGTAGGAACTCACTAAATATTTGTGTAATGAAACAGAAAATCACACATAAAATGACAAAGTAAGAGTTTACCAGAATGAAAATTTAAATAAAATAAATATTTAAATACATAAACATATAGATAAATGAAAAACATAGGCTTGTATATTTAAATACTTGGTATCCAAGTGATAGTTCAGTTTCGGGGAGGTTATTGAACATTTAGAAGTAGAACTTTTCTGGAGAAAATGCATCAATAAGGGTGGACTTCAAGGTTCTATACACTCACTTTTCTTCCTGTTCTTTAACTGTGCTTCCTATTTTTGAATAAAAATGTAGTGAATCAGTCTTCTGATCTGCCACCATGCCTTTTCCCCCACCTTCTGTAAGATTCTAAGCCATGATGAGACTCCTTGTCGTGATGAGCTCTGTATGCCTATTACCATAAGCCAAAACAAACACTACTTGGTAATTTATTTGTTACAGTGATAAAACATCATGGCCAAGACAACTTGCACAATGAAGAGCTTACTTAAGTTTACAGTTTCATCACTATCATGATGGAAAAGCATGGCAGCCAGTAATTATGACAACTTGTGGTGGACACTGAAGTTTTGCCTCTTGATACACATGTGGAAATGGGAGAAAACAAACATGGCATTTGAAACTTCAAAAATACCTCCAGTGACATACTTCCTCCAGCAAGGCCATATCTCCTAAATCTACCAAACATCACAAAGAAAAGCAGTATTGAAATACCCAGACTATTATAGACACTCATTCAAACTAGAAATCTGTGTTTTCCACCAGTCCCTAACACGTGACTTTCAGGTACCAGTTTTCCAGAAAATGTCAATGCAGATGTTATTCTTAACACCATATGGCAGTCAAAAGTTCAAGCAGTCATCTGGAGATGCATACCAGGAAACACTTCAGCTAATACAGTGTCTCATAAAGAAGGCCATCTATGAAGAATGACTTCTGTGCCTCCATTGATGGTGTGCTATTAGTAGAGATGTTACCCAAGGCTGTCAAGGACAATTTGTAAGATAAACTCTAAAATAATGCTGACAAGAAGGAGTAAAAGAGAGGAGCATGTCTATCCAGGTTGGTATTCCTCCATTTCTCAAGTAATTGGATCAAGGATTTATTTTTCTGAACAAAAGAAAAATTACTCTGGCAAAAGTGGAGATTCAGGTGATTCACCCATTAGATTCTATTCAGGTCTTTCTTGGAATAAAAGTCACAGAAAAGAAAGGGAAAGAGAAGACGAGACAAATGAAGACAAGAGAAGAGAAGACAAGAGGAGAAGAGAGGAAAAGGATATCAGAGTTGCTGATCTTGGTTAAAATTGTGTGGTGGCAAAAGTTGCTGCTAGAAATGACAGTGTTATCTAGAACATAAAGAATCAAACACCCTTAGATGTGTCTATGGAGCAAAACCTTGTATACACTGTACAGTCTGCTGCAGATACATGGATGTGGAGAGCGGGTGTGGTGGCAGAACCAAGATGGTCCTTGAGACTCCAGCCAAGTCTTGTGACTAGCACCTGACTTCCTCCTGCCCCAGAGATTAGCCACTCCCACCGTGCTAGCTGCGCAGGCGCACCCATGACCGGGAGATCAGGCCAGATGATGCAGACCTATGAACTGGATCCACGCAACATGGACTGAGGAGGTGGAATTGAGAGAGGATAAAGGGACTGCACTTGAGGGGGGAAAGAGAGAGAAGGGGAGACAAAAGATTTTTAACTTGCATGCTGTAAAGTTCCTGAATAAACCGCTTTGAGAAGAATGCTGTGCCGTCGCTCCTTTTCTGCTGGTCAGAGACAGTAGCAGCGACACATGCATATACCAGAAGCATGATGGAGGGAGCCAGGAGACATGGGTCCCAGAATGATGTCTGTCCTTACTGGCTTCTCCAACACTAACTCCAGAATTCATTTCACAGTCTGTGGAGGAGATGCGTGCTAAGGCGTGGAAAGCTCTAATCACACAGGAGCCTCACTCTTGCTTCTCTCTTTCTCTCTCTGGAGCTATACGTATCACTTGTTATAGTGAAGTGTTGCAATATAGCCAAGGGAAGCCAAACTTCTGGATGAAGGAAGCAGATTTGTCACAAAAGACACAAGAGTGGGTGTGGTTGTAGCTCCAATGATACCATTGCCACTGCATCTACAATGAGCCCACATTATTTGATATCCCTAGAGCAAGACATTTCAAAAATGTGAGGTAAAAGAAAATGTATTCTTTCAATGGCTCTATTATATATCCTACTTCCTCCAAGATCCTGAACTCCAGACTAAACAATACAAACTAACAAAATTTGATGGGCAGCCTGTGATTATCTATGTAACTCATCTTTCCAGCAAAAATAAGTAAGTTGCTAAACTGTTGGTATGGTAGTAAAAAAAAAAAGGGGAGATTATAAATGTATGTGTTCAGGATGAGAGAGGGCAATGCACTAAGAAGCATAGGGGTTAGAAAGGATTTCTTGTACAAGGAGATAAGAAAAGATCGAATTGCATTCTTCTACATGCTGATTGCCAGTTAAACAAACATCATTTGTTGAAGAGGCTGTTCTTTTTTCCATTGAATGTTTTTAGCTCTTTTGTCAAAGATCAAGTGACCATATGTGTGAGGGTTCATTTCTGGGTCTTCAATTCTGTTCCATTGATCTACCTGCCTATTTATGTACCAATACCATGCAGTTTTTAACACAATTGCTTTGTAATATACCTTGAGATCAGGGATGGTGATTCCCCCGGAAGTTCTCTTGTTGTTGAAAATAGATTTTGCTATCCTAAATATTTTGTTATTCAAGATGAATAGCAAGAGCTTCTCTTCCCATTGATACCCTACAAAGCCATTTACTGCTACATGTGAAGCTGGAGCCATGGATCTGTCCACGTATACCCTTTGGATAGTTGTTTAGTCCCAGGGAGCTCTGGTTGGTTGGTATTGTTCATATGGGATTAAAAAACCCTTCAGGTCCTTCAATTCTTTCCTTAACTCCTAATTGGGGACCCCATTCTCAGTTCACTGGTTGGCTGCCAGAATCCACCTCTGTATTTGTCAGGCTCTGGAAGAGCTTCTCAGGAAACAACTATATCAGGTTTTAGTCAGCATGCATTCTTGGCATCAGAAATATTGTCTGGGTTTGGTGGTTGTATACGGACTGACCTCCAGGTAGGGCAGTCTCTGGATTGCTTTTTCTTCAGCCTCTGCTCCAAACTTTATCTCCATATTTCTTCCTGTATATTTTTCTTCTGCCTTCTAAGAAGGACTGAATCATCTGCACTTTGGTCTTTCTTCTTTTTGATATTCATGTGATCTGTGAAATTTGAGTAATCTGAGATTTGGGGCTAATATCCACTTATCAGTGAGTACATACCATTTGTGGGTTTTTTTTTTTGGTTGCTACTGCTTGTGTATGTGTGTGTGTGTGTGTGTGTGTGTGTGTGTGTGTGTGTATGTGTGTGTGTGTGTGTATTTGAGAGAGAGAGAGAGAGAGAGAGAGAGAGAGAGAGAGATTGAGTTACCTCACTCATGATGATATTTTCTAGTTTTATCCATTTGTCTAAGAATTTTATGAAGTCATTATATTTAATAGCTGAGAAGTAATCTATAGTATGATTGTACCACAATTTCTGTATCCATTCCTCTGTTGAAGGGCATCTGGGTTCTTTTCAGCTTATAAATAAGGTTGCTATGAACATAGTGGAGCATGTGTCCTTGTTAGATGTTGGAGCTTCTTTTGGATATATGCCCAGGAGTGGGACCTCATAACTATATTCAAGTTTTGGAGGAACCACCAGACTGATTTCCAGAGTGGATGTACCAGCATCAAACCCACCAAAAATAAAGGAGTGTTCAGCTTTCTCCACATCCTAACCAGCATCTGCTGTCACCTGAGTTTTTGATCTTAGCCATTCTAACTGGTGTGAGGTGGAATCTTAGGGTTCTTTTGATTTGCATTTTTCTGATGATTAGGGGTGTTGAACCTTTCTTTAGGTGCTTCTCATCCATGCAATATTCCTCAGTTAAGAATTCATTCTTTGGCTCTGTCCCCCATTTTTAGTATGGTTAGAGTTCTTTGTATATATTGGATATAAGTCCTCTATCAGATGAAGAGTTGGCAAAGATCTTTCCCAATCTGTTGGTTGCCATTTTATCCTCTTGAAAGTGCCCTTTGCCTTACAAAAGCTCTGTAATCTTAAGAGGTCTCATTTGTTGATCCTTGATCTTATAGCATAAGTCATTGGTGTTCTGTTCAGGAAAATTTTCCCTGTGTCCATGTATTCAAGATTCATGCACACTTTCTCTTCTATTAGTTTGAGTATATCTGGTTTTATGTGGAGGTCCTTGATGCACTTGGACTTGAGCTTGTAGGGGATGAAGAATGGGTCAATTTTTATGACTCTACATGCTGACCTCCAGTTGAACCAGCACAATTAGATAAAATGCTATCTTTTTCCCACTGTATTGTTTAAGTCCTTTATCATATATCAAGTTATCATAGGTATAAGGGTTCATTTCTGGGTCTTTAATTCTATTTCAGTGATCTACCTGCCTTTCTCTGCACCAATACCATGCAATTTTTAATCACTATTTCTCTGTAATACAACTTAAGGTCAGGGATGGTGATTCACTGAGAAGTTCTTTTATTGTTGAGAATTATTTTCACTCTCCTGGGTTTTTTGTTATTCAAAATGATTTTGATAATTGCTATTTTTAACTATATAAAGAATTGAGTTGGAATTTTGATGGGGACTGCATTAAATCTGTAGATGACTTTTGGCAAGATGGCCATTTTTACTATACTAATCATAACAATCCATTCGAAATGGAGATCTTTCCATCTTCTGAGATCTTCAATTTCTTCCTCACATCTTTCAGTTGCTTGGTTAGAGTCACACCAAAATATTTTATATAATCTGTGAATACTGTGAAGGGTGTCATTTCCCTAATTTCATTCTCAACATGTTTATCCTTTGACTAGAGTAAAACTACTAATTTGTTTGAGTTAATTTTATATCCAGCCATATTCCTAAAGTTGAGTATCAGTATTTTATGAAGTTGTTTATTAAGTGTCTCTGGTAAAATATTGGGGTCTCTTAAGTATACTAGCATATTATCTGCAAATAGCAATATTTTGACTTCTTCCTTTCCAATTTGTTTCCTTTTGACCTCCTTTTGTTGTCTTATTGCTTTGGCTAGTGTTCTTTCTTATCTTTTTTGATAAATTTTGGTTGAAAGTCAATTTTATTTAATATTCAAATGGTTGCTTCAGCTTGTTTCTTGGGACCATTTACTTGGAAAATTTTTTCCAACCTTTTACTTTGAGGCAGTGTCTGTCTTTGTCACTGAGATGATTTTCCTGTATGCAGCCAAATGCTGAGTCCTGTTTACTTATCCACTCTGATAGTCTATGTCTTTTTATTGGAAAATTAAGTCATTGATGTTAAGATATATTAAGAAATATATATTCTGTCCAGGAACTTTTAGCTTCCAAAGTCTCTGTTGGGAAGTCTGGTATAATTCTAATAGGTATGCCTTTGTCTGTTACTTGACCTTTTTCCCATACTGCTTTAAAAAAATAATTGTTTGTGTGTGTGTGTGTGTGTGTGTGTGTGTGTGTGTGTGTGTGTACATTTAATGTTTTTCCTATTTGCGACAGGAGAAATTTCTTTTCTGGTCCAATCTATTTGGAGTTCTTCAGGCTTCTTGTAAGTTTATGAGCATATCTTGCTTTAGGTTAGGAAATTTTTCTTTAATTTTGTTGAAAATATTTGCTGGCCCTTTAAGTTGGGAAACTTTACTCTCTTCTATGCCTATTATCCTCAGGTTTGATATTCCCATTGTGTGCTAGATTTTCTGGATGTTTTGGGGTAAAAGCTTTTTTCATTTTGCATTTTCTTTAATAGTTGTGTCAATCGTTTCTATAGTATTCTCTACCCCTGAGATTCGCTTGTAATCTGTGGGTGATGCTTGTGTCTGTGACTCCTGACCTCTTTCCTACGTTTTCTATCTCCAGTGTTGTCTTTCTTTGTGGTTTCTTTATATTTTTATTTTTTATTATTATTATTATTATTATTATTATTATTTTAGATTTTGGATGGTTTTGTTCAATTCCTTCATCTGTTTGCTTCTATCTTTTTACCCATGTTGTCCTGTATTTCTTTAAGGGGGTTGTTTATGTCCTTCTTAAAGTCCTCCATCATCATTATGAGATGCAATTTTAAGCTCAATCTGTCTTTTCTAGTGTGTTGGGCTTGCTGTGGTGGGGAAACTGGGTTCTAATGATGTTGTTTAGGTTCTTGAACTTGCCTCTTGCCATCTGCTTATCTCTGGTGTTAGCTGATTTTGCTGATTTAGACAGTGGCTTGACATCTCCTGCTAGCCTGCATGTCAGCACTACTGGAGAACCAGTTCTCTCCCAGCAGGGTCTAGGTACAGAGAACTGTGGCACAGGGTTAGTACAAGTTTCAGATAGAAAATGAAAGGATCCTGTCCCAAACTGCTTCTCGATCCCTGTGTCCTGAAGGTTCCATACAGGTCCCTCAGAGCAGTAGTGGAGGTCTTATATATTATCTCAGGTGTGTCAGGTCTTCTGGTTGATCAGTTCTCTCCCAGCAGGTTCTGGGTACAGAGAGCTGTGGCACAGGATTATCCCAGGTCTCATAGAGAAACCACAAGGATCCTGTCCCTGACAGCACCTAAGTTCCTGTGTCCTGAGGGCTCTGACGAGTTCCTCTTGGTTCAAGAATTTGAATAGAAATTATGGTCTCAACTATGTTCTCAGATGTTTCTGCACTCCTGGGAGACCAGCAGGGTCTCTCTCATATGATCAGCTCTGGGTACAGGCAGAAACTGGAAGGATTGTCCTGTATTCCTTTAAGGGAGTTATTTATGACCTTCTTAAAGTCCTCTAGTATCATTATGAGTTGTGTGTGAGTTTAAATCAGAATCTAGTTTTTCCAGGATGTTGGGGTAAGCAGGGCTAGATGTGGTGGGGGAACTGGGTTCTGAAGATGCCAAGTGACCTTGGTTTCTGTTGCTTAGGTTCTTGCACTTGCTTCTCACCATCCTCTTATCTCTGGTGTTAGCTGGTCTGGATTACTCTGACAGTGGCTTGACCCTCCTGTAAGACTGTGTGTCAGCACTACTGAGGGACCAACTCTCCCAGTTGGATCTGGGTACAGAGAGCTCTGACACATGGCAGGGCACAGAAAGAAACTAGAAGGATCCTGTCCCAAACTGCTTCTGTGTTCCTGTGTCCTAAAGGCTCTCTCAACTCTTTTAAATCTGTGTGACTTCTTCTCTTTCCTGGCAGTCCTTATTTTGTGACTTCCTCCATATTTTTGTCTATACTTCTGTTTGAGCGTGTGTGCCCAATATATTTAGACTTATATTTTCTTCTCTCCAAATAGTCTGCCTAATGGTTAAGATTTATTTTCACTATGTAAGCAGTGTGCAGAAGGGAAGGACACAAAAAATGTTAAGCCCAATGGTTCATTGTCCCTCCACAGAAATATTTTTGGACCTGTCACCGGAAGTCCTTGAGCACATTTTACAGGCTCAAACAAATGTCAGAATTTGCCCTTACAGCTGTCTCCTGGGCCTCCTGTCAAGATGACGTTGTTGCCATTTCCTTATGAAATGCTTCCTTCCTGGCACTATGACCCTTCTCCCTGGCAATCTGTTTGGGAAATTTACTAATTACTACTGTGTTTTGCCTTTTGTTTTGCTGTCACTTACTTTTTATTTGCAGAAAAAAAAATAGTAAGTCACATTGAGCCCCACTAAGTTATGTATACAAACCTCACTCTTCTCTATATATCCCTGACCACCCAGCCTCTTCAACACCTGCATTTCTCTTGAATATGCCCTGGCTCCTTTAAGCTTTTCCTTTTGAGTACTCTTGCTCTCTTTTTCCTCAGTGCCTCAGTCCCAGGCTCAAACCACCAAGCCTCCTTTGTGGCACTCAACATAAAGGTCTCTGGCCACTGCCTAAAGTTCAGTCTCTCCTACTCACTGCCACCAACTACACTCTTGAATCTCTTTATTTTATAAATAAAGCATACCACCCACATTGACACAGACACAGACACAAAGCAAGAAATAGGATTGATTCTGCAACCTCATTTTGAAATAGTCTTTAATTCTTTATAACCACGGTCTATATTTATCTTATATTTCTTTTACATATGCAGAGAGTGAGAGAAAGAGAGAGAGATCTTATGTGCTGTGTTCATTCTCCTATAACTATTTTTTTTACCAATTTTTCACTCTTCAAATATGATAGGAAAAAAGAGAATTATACTAGTAGATACTGCTACAGAAAAGGGGTGATGAAAAGCACAGCTTTTTTAAAAGTACAATTTCTATTAAGATTATTTTTTAGAAAGTGAGCTTAACATGTGGCCAGAAAAAACTGTAGTCTAGTTCATATCAGGCACCCATGATCTGAAAGAAAGGGCCGTTGATTATGAAACCTAATTTTCCCCATATTTGAGTAAGACAGCACTTAATTGCAAGGCCATGAACTCCATCTCTTGGTATTGAAGATTAATAGAAGTCACCAGATATATTAGTTTATTAATGCTGCTATAACAAAATTTGTATATTGGATAATTTAGACATAGCAGAACTTTACTGCTCAGTTCCTACAGACTGGGAAGGCCAGAGGTAAAGTGCTGGTAGATCTGACAACTGGTGACATACTGTTTCCTGGTGCAGAGTGAACACATGCTCAGTCCCTGAATAGAGGGATGCTTCTCTGGATACAGCTGATTAATTGATGATCTGTCTTTATAACTAATCATATCCTCCACTACAGAAAACCAGAAGTTCAGCTGATGAGACTGTCTCTCAGTCATTGCTCAATTCATACAACAGCATCCTACCAAACCTTCCCCTGCACAGACCTTGCATTCCTTGCAGGAGCAAGGCAATCCCCTGCTGTGTGCTCAGTAAACACAGCATTGCCATTGAGGTCAGACTCTGGTATCATTCTCCCTTTAGTTCTTTTATTCTTCACTCATTCATACAACACTCACAGTAACGTTTCAACTTATGCCTGTGGAGGACAAAAATGCTCAGACCATTGTACAAGATATTTCAAATATTCAGTGTATTTTATCATTTACCCAGCTATTCTGAAGAGAACTACTCCATCTTCCATTAAGAAACATTCTTGCATGTGGTCAATACCCTGCAAGGAAGCTAAACCACCTTCTATGGAGAAATACCACACACACATGGCCAGTTCCTCACAAAGAAGATTAACTTTCACTGAGAAACAGCAAGTGATATTATTACTTCTGTATGAAAGCATTTGTACAGAAAGGCTTAAGATTCTTCCTTTTTAAGATATATTCACTTATTTTATTTAAATGTATATCTAACATCCTGCATGTATGTATATTTGGATGTGTGGGCATATGTATACAACATGTAAGTCTAATGTCTGGGGAGGACAGAGTATTGCATATCCTGGAGTAATAGGTAGTCATGAGCTGCTATATGGATGCTGGGAACAGAGCAGAAGTGCTCTTCAGAAGCAAAAAGTTCTCTAAAATGCTGAGTCATTGCTATAGCTCTTGTTTACAATTCTTATTTCTTGTAAAAGTGGGTGAACCATAACACGAGGGCTTATAAGATGTCAAATGGGCATATTTGAAATATTCCAACTCACTTGCTGGGAAGCTGTGATCAAGTAGTGATGTTTTCCTAAAAGAGTCTCCCTCTCTTTGTGCTCATTTGTAACTAGTAAGATTTCAATGCATACTACCAAACCTTTAAAAAAATACTGACAAAAAGTATATTCATGTAGTTTTATACAAAAATGTTTTGAAAATCTGTACATTTATTTCTGATTTTTAAAATAAAGTTGCTTAATTACAAAAAAAGATAAAAAGAAAGATGCATTTATGAAGGTTAGAACAGACTAGAAAGATCTACCATACTGAGCAAAACTCCACTTGGGGCTTTTGATTTTCAATCAAATACATTTTGTATTCCTCTCATAAAATGTTTGTTTTGAGATATATTTATTTGTTCTAGCAGTATGATCTTAACCTTATCCTGGCTCACAAATTAACAATGACATGAAATATATTCAGCAATAGTGTCAGATAATTAAATTCTGTAATAATATAGAATTTAATCCCTGGAAGTGAGATAATGCAGCTAAATCTAAAATACTTTTCAGACTTCTTTCAGAAATCAAGAGTTACCTAGGGAAGAAGTAGAGAATGTCTGTCAAGCTGCAGTATGCCTGGCTGTGTCAGGGATGAGCGTCTGTCTGATGGAGCTCTCACAGAAGAACTTTAGCTCTGGAGGAGACAGTGGTAAAGATAACTTTAGGGATTGTTGCTCCTTACCACTGTTAACCTGATCCATAAGAATGGGACTCAGGTAAGAACTGCCAGTCTGAGTGCAGACTTGGAGCTATAAGCCAGCAGCTGAATGGGAGTGCTTGCATTCAGTAAGGGACATAAATCATCTGGGACCACAGAAATCTAGGGCCTCACACAGTCAGAAAAACAATGAATTCTACACCCAAGTCTTGCAGAACATGAGTCTGTTACTTGAAGCTTCACCCAAACACTTTTCATAAGAATTTCCTGGCATGACATATATCCAGACAGAAATTGGTTACAGAGAATTATATTCCACTCAAGAGAATCAGCAGGCATAAGAAATGGTCAAAAATATTATGTAATGTCAATAGAAACAACTAAAAACAAATACAAAAATCTCTGACTAATGGTAGCTTTGACATACAATTTTTTTCAATTCTACAAGGTACTGAAATAATCCATACTCTGTAGAAACTGAATTTTAGTACTGTGGACTTTGAATGTTGATATATTCCCAGCTAGTGAAGTAAAACATAATTCTCTCTCTTGATGTGGAGCAGAGGCAGGGGCACATAGCTCCCTGTCACCAGAACATTATAGGTAAAAACCTTCAAGGAACCACATCACAAAGATGTTTATGTTCAGCAGATTATATATATTAAATGCATGTTTTGCTTACAATATTTTTAATTGTAGTCTATGTATTGGTATCCAACATCTTCATAAACAAAGAGGTAGACTGAAGGCTCGTTTCTTAGGAAATTGCATTACCTAAGAAATCACAAGTCTGGCAACCTTCAAGTTGTTCCAAGGCCTGCTTCAGCAAGAAATAGACAGCAAAACCTATACTTTTCATGACCGGCTTCTGGTAGAGAAAATCCAATCCTTGACACTTTTAGAAAAGATTCTGCTAGACTAAGCATACACAATTTCCTCCTGCATAGTCGTAGTAACAACCATGGGCTGCTGTGTGTCCACTTTCTCTCCTCCCTGCATGAGAGTTCTATAATACAGGGAGAGTGGCAGCTGTTCCTGTGACCATTAGAATGTGTGCTTGTTTCTTGCTGTTGTCTATGAGCATGCTGGTAATTTTTCTACTATTTTCTGCTCACCAGACCATGAATAAATGGCTGCAGACATACTGTGGAGAACCACTGTCCAGTTTCCTTATAGTTAAAGCTGAAGGAGTAAGGTGTGTGGCCTCTGAGTTGTCCTCTTTGCAATATGAGAAGACAGAGGTAAGAGGGGTGTATGTGTGTGTGTGTGTGTGTGTGTGTGTGTGTGTGTGTGTGTGTGTGTAGTTAGAGGGACAATGTACTATGCAGATAGTTGTCCCCAAATCTACCCTCTCAGATTTCATAGTCATTCACAGTAATATTTTCTAGATTCCAGAGATATGAGTTTGAAGTAATTGTTTTTTATTTTGATTTTTAAAATTTCACATATACATTTTGACCATATTCTTTCCCACCCCCAACTCTTTCTCGATCCTTCCCACATCCTCACCTACCAACTTTGTTATCTGTGTGTGATTCTCTGTCTCGAAAAGAGAAAAAAAAACACAAAGCATATAATAAAAACAAAAGTCAAACTATCAAAAATAACAAAGGACAAATACCAAAACAAGCAAAATAAACAGCTCACAGGAAAATCATGAAGTCAGTTATGTGTTAACCAACTAGCTACTTTATGTAAGAGGGCTGCCTGATACCTGATATGTGCTTGATATGCCCAGCGTTCTTCCACTGGAGAACACTGGTTTTCCCTCTCCTAGCAGGTATCAGTCACAAATATCTTCTTGGTTAGGGGTGCAACAGGGCGTTGTCTTTCAGACACTAGACACTATGGGGCCAATACACATAGTAACTAAGAGAGACATCCAAACCTAGTACAAACAAGTTCAAAGGAGACAAAACCCCAGCGTGGAGAAAGTTAGAAGTATTTTTGCATTTTAAGATGTGATTGTCACTTCGATATAAATAAGTCTTTTGATCTAAAGGTTTCCCTCCCATGTAGTGAGGCAGGACTCAGTTAGAATCCCAGACCCTGGCCTGAGTTCCATGCTTATCATCACTCTCTGTTCATGATCACACCTCCCTGACTCCCTGCCATGCACTGGCTGCAGAACAGGTTGTCTTCAGCCATTGTTTTTCTGCTCCCCTTTGTTAAAGCAGCTTATTCTTTGTCATAATAAACATTCTCTTTCTCCACCTGATCTTAGAAAGTTTGAGACTTACTTATCTAACATAGGGCAGTACCAAGAAGACATTCCCCAAAATGAAGGAACTAATTTTCAGGTGACAATCTACAGAAGTCAACAGGTGAAAAGTCATCATAAGAACTGACTTCACTCAGTGAAGAAGGTGAAACCCTCCTTACGAAAGTGCAAACACCCGTCTTTCTCATCTTCCCAGTTTCAAGGCCCTGCCCTGCCCCTTTAATTACCACTGTCTTACAATCCCATCTAATAAACAATGTAAGTTCACAGTACATGCCCCATATTCTAAGCACTCCGATTATTTCTAGTCTACAGACAAAAAATGGGAGAGGCTGTGCTATTATCCTCAATTCCTCAGTGAACAATTAAAGATATAGTTCTAGATTGTAAAAAAAACAATGGTACAATCCTAGCACATGGAGGAGAGGAAAGGGATGCTCCAAGGTTGGCAATCTCCAGGAGTTCCTAGAGGATTCAAACATCATCAGCATACACCCACACACCCTCACTCCGCATTCCTCTTTTTATGGCAACACTCCGTTTATTCCGTTTGCCCTCCCTAAGCCTTCAGCAAGTCAATCAAGCTGAAATCACAGTGAAATAAATTATAAATTGACTGAAGGCAGGGGTGGTTTAGAATAAATGATACTATTATCTATTTGAAACTTTTATTAAGACATTTCAAGGAAAAAAATTTCTAAAGCTACATTTAAATTTTGTCAAGTGAGCACTCTGACTTACAGGTGGATGGGGAGCTGTGAATATAGAATTGTTTGATCCAGTAGGTTAAGTCGTAGGTAGGAGATAATAGAGAATAAATTGCCAGCAGATGTTGTTGTTGGTTTAGAGCTGAGGCTGCCAAATCAGAAGAGGCTGTTGGGATACCATGGAATGTAAATGACAGCCCCCCCCATGGGTGATTTACTTTCACTGAGTTGCAACTTGCAACTATTTATTATGGGATGCACAATATGTGTGTCTGTGTGTGTCTGTCTGTGAGTGCACACATATAATACATATGTGTGTATTATATGTACACATACACATACATATACATATAGATAGCATTTCTTTATATGAAAAAAGTCAGTCTCGTAAATACCATCTATATTACGAAGATCCCCTAGCCAGCACGGACCTACCCTTCAGAAAAGGCCACTATATGGATGTCTTCATGACTATTTAGTGGAGTAGTTTGAAACCAGCCAACACAGGAGCATTTAACAACTGACACCAGAAAGCACTATGGATGAGGGTTTGTTTGTTTATTTGTTCATTTGCTCACTGGTTTTCAACCTTCTACTGCTGTGCATGTCGGGAGCTGGAATTTCAAGCTGAGCTGCCACACCGCTATTTCTGGCCTGGTGGAAGTGCAGCTACTCTGCAGGACCACTCCCAACTGCAGCGACTCTGTGTCACCATGTGATTCTTCCCTTACCCAGTCTTGCCTCCTTCACCTCCTCCCAGGTAACCTCTTTTATATTGCTATGAACAGAATACTATGAGAGAAAGTTTGATGGTGGAAGGAACGTCCATATAAAGAACGCCTTATTGGCTTAGAGGAGCACTTAGTACCTGGCTTATGATTACATAGTACCAGGGCCTTCAGCACTATGTCTACCTTTGAGCCTGCTTCTTGGAAAGCTGAGCTGGGGAAAAGGCATCATAAGAAGGGTGCACGCACAGCAGAAAATTTTTATCCATACAGAAGAATGACATGCCTCTTGCAGGAGACTGAACCAACTGAAAATAGTCACATTAAGTAAACTAAGCCAGTCTTGGGCCAATGGTATATGTTTTCTTTCATTTGTAATTTCCTAGATTTTATTTAGCTTCCAAAATTGTTTGCTGTTTTAATGGCATGGAAGTAGAAATGAAAATATACTGGGGACAAAGAGAACTGGATGACAGAAATGTATCCCCAAGGGATTTTTTCTTTCTTCCTTTCTTTTCTTTCTGTTTTCATTAACTAACTTCCTTACTTTAAATCCCAATTAAAAGTTCCTCTCCTACCAGCCCCTTCATACCCTTACTCCCATTACCTTTCTCCTCAGAGAAGGAAAGGCCTTCCATGAATATCAGACTGTCTTGGTATATCAGGTTGAATCAGGACTAGGTACATCTTTTTCTATTGAGGGAATTTCTCTTTCTTTCCTTTCTCATTCTTTTTGCCTGGAGTCCAGCCTAGGGCATGAAGGGACTAGCATTATTGGAGTTCATGTTCTAACTCTCCCTGATCTGACCCAGTTCTTTGACAGCAACACTGCTGGATCTTAAAAATTCTATCTTTAGATGTACAGTACTTGGGCCATCAAAATGGCTCAGCAGGTACTAGCACTTGACTTATGACCTGGGTTCAATCCTCAGGACCCACATGATGGAAGGAAGGAATGTGCCTGGTCACACACATAATAAAAGAAGTACATTTAAAACTATATATTTTTCTAATATGGGAAACTTACAGCTGCTTTCTTCCAGGCTGAGAATACTAATTACCTATTCCAAGTCAGCAGAAAATCACACATCATTTTCATAATCTTTTATAACTACCAATTAAAACCAGCCCCCCCCCCAAAAAAAAACTACCTGCACAAATTTTGCCAATTATCAAGTTAGTCAGATTGTAAAATGGGGGAATAAATTTGATTACTTAAATTACTAATTTTGTTACTTAATTTTCCAAAGTTGTTAGTATGTGGGTGAAATGTGAGGGGAAAATGCTGTATCCATCTTCTTATCATATTTCTATGAACATAATAGTAAGAGAGAGGGTTTGATGGTGGGAGGAACGCCCATATAATGGATGCCTTATTGGCTTAGAGGAGCCCTTGGTACCTGGCTTATAATTATGGAATAAGTTACCTCCATTCTTCTGTAATTATCCATTTCAGTTATACACATTGGATGTCACACACACATACAATTTCTAGCTTTTCCTCATAGACAGGTTTCATCATTAATTTGCCCCTCCCCCTGCCGAGTTTGAAAATCATTCTCTGTGGCATATAGTTTGGGTCCCACAAATTTCCTAAACAATGAGAAATCAAATCCTTAAGGGATATCTGTCAGAATTCTAAGAACTTAAGGATAATAAACAAAAAAAAGAAAGAAAGAAAATAGCATCAGCCTGGTTTGTAAGCAAGTGCAACCTGGGTCCTAGAAACATCAACTTCAGAAAGAAAGAAAGAAAGAAAAAACTCACTATTGCCAATACAGTTTGGTCTCCCTTAATTTCATGCACTGTGACTTCAACAATTTCTCCATTTCTCATCTTATTTCTATAAAAGTGGCTTCATTTAAAAGCAGGGAAACCGCATTTCATGCTCTTCAGTTTCATTAAAGTCATACAAAAGGAGCCTACCACGGGAACTGCTCCTAATTAAACAGTTGTAGCAATGAAAATATTGAAATGATGAATCTGAAAAGAAGCTGACAGTATACATTTCCCAGAAATTTTTATCCTGACATGAAAAGGGGAACTGAAAAAAAAATTAAGATCTGAATCCTGGGGTGAGTGTCACATGCATCACTACAAAAAGAAGCAGAAGCGGTGAGTTACATCCGGCTGACTTGAAGTGGTGTAGGTGATGTACCAAGACCTGGAAGACAAGGGAATTTCCTCGCATCCCTAGGGATGGTCTAGTACTCATGTTTTCATCACTGACAAAATACGTGCCAAGAAGCAGCTTAAGAAAACAGGAAGGATTGGGGCTGGAGAGTTGGCTCAGCGGTTAAAAGCACTGACTGCTGTTTCACAGATCCTTAGTTAGATCCCCAGCAACCACATGGTTATGTGGTGCACAACCATCTGTAATGGGATCTGATGCCCTCTTCTGAAGCCTCTGAAGAGGGCGATAATGTATTCACATACATAAAATAAGAAAAATTTTGCTGGTTGTGTTGCATAACCACTGAGAATGCAAGCAAACAGGAAGTTGGTACAGTTCCCAGTAACTCACTTTCTCTATCAATGTATCCCTGCTTAATGGCTGCTCAACCTTCCCAAACAGCATTCCAATTGGAATCAATCACTCACATAAGGGGCCTATGGGCATTTTGTGGGTTGTAAGCGGCAGTCTTGACAGGGCTTCTCTTCCGTAAGGCAATGCTCAGAGACATATTGTTGTCAACAGATGGCAGTGTCTGGTTGATGCAGACCTCTTGGACTTCAGGGAGCGTGCCTTCATCATAATTCAGACTGAGTTATTGAGTGGGTTGGTTAATGGGCACTTGAGATAAAGTATCACCAAGCATAAGAGAGAGGAAAATTTAATGTGTTATTCTTCCCCTCCAGGACCTGCAAAATAAGTGTGGTGATTGACAGAGTCCTCTCTCAAGGTGGGAAGAGTAATGCCACCATTTCTCAGAGCTAGGTAATGGGGCTGCATTTTCAATGGCTTTGACCTCCCACTCGGACAGCATGCAAATAAGGGCTGGCAAAGCAAATCTTTATTTCTGCTCTGATCTGGGTTACTATCTCTTTCTGACAGCTAAGATTCTCCACAACTCACCAAGGCCTAATGAGAAACTTGAAAGATCTGTACATGCTATATGAAACCTCATGTTATTATACTTGCTGCCTAATTAATCAATATATTTTCCCAACTTTTACTATGTGTTGGTTATTCATGAAGAAGAAGAAGAAGAAGAAGAAGAAGAAGAAGAAGAAGAAGAAGAAGAAGAAGAAGAAGAAGAAGAAGAAGAAGAAGAAAAAGAAGAAGAAGCACTATCCAATACCAAGCTTACTAATTAGGATTAGCTAGCATTTTCATGCATCATAAGAAATTTTAAGTTTTGATTTCTCCTATTATTTTAACTCTTTGTGTGTGTGTGTGTGTGTGTGTGTGTGTGTGTGTGTGTGTATTCTATGTGCTATTTTTTTGTAGCAGATGGAGAGCTTACACAGACTTTAATGTTAGATAAATGGGTGTGTGAGGGTGTGTTTCCCCTATGTGTCTGGAAGCCAGAGATCAACTTCAAATGTCTCTCATAATATGTACCATCTAAGTTCACTTTCCTTTGCCCCAGAGATCTGCTTGTCTACAGGTCACGAGCACTGGGTTACAAGCACGCACTTTCAAACCTGGCTTTTTTATACACATTCTTGAAACCCAGTGCATTCACAACAGACTTCCAACTGAACTGTCTCCTCAACCCTATTATTTTAACTCCTATGGAAATTGAACTTGATAAAGCCATAAGAGATTTTATTTTCTTATCACTATGCTTAAGATGACTTTAATATTGCATCTTTCTGCACGTGTTTTATAGGGCCTGAGGGCTCTTACATGGGGGCATTAACTTTAGAAACCTCTGTAAGCATGTTTGCCTTATTCTATAAATCTATAGGATGAGATGCATATCTTTTTCCCTCTCCCACCCCCTCCCCCTGTGTGTAAGCACGTGCATATGTGCTTGTGTGTATGTGTAAATAATGACAGTTTGGCATAACAGTGATGTGCTACTCTAATAAAAATGAGTGTAGCACAAAATGTTAATATTTGAAAGTAATTTCTATGGAAAATGGATGTCTGTTGTGAAATAAGCTGCTGTCCTACCTGTGGGTGAACAATTTCTAGGCTATGATTTAAATCCATGGCACTATATGCAAAAAAAAAAGAACAAAGAAGCATGGATAATCTCACTGTAGTTCCACTATGTACTTTTGTACAACTTTTTTCCCTCTTTGTTTCTTAGAAAGAACTTTCAAGTAAATATTTCCCTCATTTTACAAGTCTGGGAGAAGCTGGATATTGAGGGATCTTTGCTAGATACTTCTTATTGCTGGGACAAAATACCTGGCCGTGGCATTCCTACTAACCAGGAAGGAAGGGTTGGCTGTGGCTCACAGTTCTGGTGCATCATGAAAAGCAAGTCACAGTAGAAGCTGCATTGCACAGCTGTTCACATGGCATCTGTATTGGGGAAATAGAGAGATAACAAAGACTTCTGATGATTCCCTACTTTTAACCATTTTATGCAATCTGGGACTCCAGCTCATGAAATTGTGCCAGCCATATTTAGGATGAGTCCTCCCAACTCACTCCACCTAATCTACATCATTCCTCAAAGGCACACCCAGAGGCTCACTTACTAGGTCCCTCTAAGACCTATCAAGTTGATGGTCAGTATCACAGAGACTAAGTTACCCAAAGATTATCAGTTATATGGATGGTCATCTTTTGACAATGGACAAAACCAGCAACTGACATGAGGGTAAGGACAGTAGGCTTGAAAATAAACAATTCTACTTTTCATCATTCTACAGAATGAGGAACCCAATAAGATCCAAACCCTGGATCCAAACTGGCTTTGGGTCCTAGAACCTTGAATACTAATCATTCTTAAAGTTTACTTCCTTTCTCAAATAATCAAGAAGAAAAGAGGTAATAGAGTATTCAAAAGGCATTTTGTATACAAGCAGTTACATGCAGGTCACACAGCCACATGCAAACAGCTAATTAACTAAGACTAGTGTCTTGCTGGGAGAATGGATTCTAAAGTCAGCAAGTAACTTAACAATTGGGTAGCATCAGACTGTATTATTAAAGCCTCACAAGGGCCAGCACCACAAGAAGCTTCAGGGAACCCATTACAGTTGTTGGAACAATATTTTTCTTCATTTTTCTCTACATTGTGAAGCTCTACAGGTGGATAGAGTGGGCTAAAATGACTACAATGCAATGTCAATACAACTACAAAGTCCTTTCGAACAGAATAAAATTGGCACTCAGAAAACATTGGGAAACATTGACAAAGAAAACCAAAGGGGAAATAGGTGGGTTAGAGTGTGTGTGTGTGTGTGTGTGTGTGTGTGTGTGTGTGTGTGTGTTGAGGAACTGTATTTGAACTGATACAGGAAGGGTGAAGTCATGATAGTGCTAATTGGCATGGGATGGGCTTAGGACATATCGATCTGAAGGAACAATAATAAAAGAAACAGCACCACAATCCTCAAAATGTCTATTCCTGCCACATCAGATCCACTGAAAAATTCAGGACAAAGTACTTGAGAGGTCAACTCAGTGGGTTAGCTCTCAAATCAGTGCCAGATAAGCTGGGAGTGAGAATAAAAGGCAGCAGCTTAGGAAGAGACAGCAGCTTCAGGTGGGAAACCTGATCCTGAGGCCTGAGAATGGAGTCCATCTTGGAATGTGGACTTTTGGTTTTCATTCCTTTCCATTGGTTCTGGAATATTTGGAAGGAGATGGGGCAAAAAAGAGATGGTGGTAAAATTGTTGTCTGTGTGTAACCATTTATAATTTTAAAAGTGATGTCTTTGCACACACTGCTCAGTGCCTAGATATAGAATCATCTACTGAGGGGAGCCCATGAGCACTAGGGCGCTAGGGTGTTGAAAGCAGTCACTCACACAAACAGAGAGCCCATACACAATTGTACTGGCATTGTTGAACTGTCAGAGATTTCACAAACTGAAACATGTTTAATATTTTTTAACCAAGAATTTCTGTACAGAAGAAAAAAACTGGTTGAGGCCTGAATAGCATTTAGAATAACTTCAATCATTCAGTGACCAATGGCATGGGAAGGGGAAAGAAAACCAGATTGTTTTGTTTTGACTTCTGTTTTTTCTTTTTCAAGACAGGATTTCTCTCTGTATCTCTGGCTATCCTGGAACTCACTCTGTAGACCAGGTTGGCCCCAAACTCAGAAACCTGCCTGGCTCTGCCTCCTGAGAGATGGGATTAACAAGTATGCATCACCACCACCCAGCTGAAAGCATAATTTTTTAACATCAAGTAAAATAATACAATCGCCAAAACTTGGTGCTCTTATGACTACCATAGTGGTCAATATTTGATATTTGGCAGTACACTCATCCTAAAACAGGTCACCATGGAGTTTAAATGACAGACGAAACTCCTGAAGCCAACATTGTTCAGATGTGTTTTATGTACAAGACCACATATTGCTACACAATGTGTGTTTTAAAAGTCATTTCACCTGACCTCACATCTGAGCTCTGGTGTACACTTGCTCCTTAACCCAAGACAAGATTCTGAGCATCTCCAAGCTTTAGATCTCCTAGAAAATAAGAGACATGCCTTTATCAATCTCTCTTTTTATAGGCATCTATGTTAAGATCTCAGAGTCATTTAATGTGGGGCGCCGCCCACACATTCCCACGCTTCCGTCATTACAAGGTGGCGCGGATATCCGGCTGTGGGGCGCCGCCCACACATTCCCACGCATTCGCCATTACAAGATGGCGCTGATATCTGGCTGGAGTTAGCAGTAAACAAGCCATGTGCGCACAGGCTGGGTAACTTCCGCTTCATGACTTCCGCCTCTTCCCGTGGCGTCATAGGGCCTGGTGAGTTTCAACCAATCAGGGGGCTCCGCGTCCAAGGCAAGGACTGATCCCTTTATAAGGGGGCGAGCTGGATAGCTCTCTCTCTCTTCCCCTTTTCTTCCTCTCTTCCCCTCGTGGTTTTCGGCCGTCTCGTGGAGCTTGTTCGTCTTGTTCGTCTCCTTGGATCTCTTGGTTTTCCCCGTCCTTTTCGTTACGTGAAGCAAGTACCGGTTTTTCCAGATTAATAAAGTTTACCGCAGAAGGATTCTATTTTGTGTGCCGCGTCGTTCTTGCAGGCGAGACGGTTGCGCGGGACATCTGGTGCCTCAAACCCGGGAAATTCGACCACTCCATCGTCTGCACCACAGAATTCAGAACTGCGGGGAGATTAGTTCGGCAAGGTATGTCTGATCCTGGATCTTTCTTTAATTTGGTTTAAATCCTCCACGGCCGTGTGAAGGGTCTGTAGAGGCTCCGGTCTTCGTCAGTGCAGTTTTTATTCTCTTCCTCTTAATTTCCTCTGTGTCCAACGGGGCTGGTGTTAATTTTGTGCTTAAGTCGGACGTAGATAAGCAGAGGCACCCCTGCGTTCCATAAGTCTTTGTAGATAAAAAAAAGCGAGAACGCGCTGAGACTTGCCTTTCAGTTTCGCCTTGGGCCGCCACGCGAATAAGCCGCGGGCATTACATCGCTGTGATGGGCTCTTCACACTCGACCATTACAGCCCTGCAGTCAATTCTTAAGCAGAGAGATTTAGAATTGCCCACCCGCATCTTGCAGCGTTTTGTAAGAGAGGTTGAGCGAACGGCCCCTTGGTTTGCAGTTTCGGGGTCTCTCTCACCAGCCTCATGGAACAGATTGGGTAGAGAATTAAACTGTGCACAGAATGCTGGAAACCTCGGGCCCGGAACCATGGCTATTTGGACGATGGTACAAAATTGTTTAAGAGATGAGAGTTGTAGGCCCGCCGTCGCTGCGGGGCAAGAGGTATTGAGTGAAGCGCAGGATAGGCTATCAGAAGCCGAACAGAGTGAGAGAATGGGCGCGCGCAGGAAAAGGTATTATCCCCCTAAGGAAAAAGGACCTCCAGAAACGCGGTATAGCGGGAGAGTAGCTACCCACGAACCTTCAGATTATTATTCCCTTATGCCCTCTAATGTTAGGAGAAGGGGAGTCAGTTTGTACCCTGTAGAAGACTTCGAGGCTCTAGACATTGATAGCCCCGAGACTTCAGATGATGATTATGAGCGAGAAGGCTTAGACCCAGAAGAGGAGGCAGGGGTAGATGAAGGAGCAGCTAGTTATGAGGAAAAAGGATATTATCCTGAGGAGCAGTATAGGCCCACGCGCTTGTCCCCAGTTGTCCCCACAGCGCCCCCTTTACCGGTGGCCCCTCCTCCATACGCGGCACGCACGCCTGTAAAATCCTTCTCGTTCCTCCCGGAAAGGGTGAGAAGACAGATGTGTCTCGCTTTCCCTGTGTTTGAGACAGCTGAGGTTGGCCGCGTTCATGCCCCCGTAGAATATAGTCAGATAAAAGAATTGGCAGAGTCAGTCAGAAAATATGGGATAACCGCCAATTTTACCATCGCTCAGCTTGATAGATTGGCTACCTCTGCCCTAACTCCCTCCGATTGGCAGACAATCGCCAAGGCTGCTCTACCGAGCATGGGACAGTATATGGAGTGGAAAGCTCTTTGGTATGAGGCTGCCCAAACCCAAGCAAGAGCCAATGCTACAGCGTTGACTCCTGAACAACAAGAATGGACATTTGATCTGTTGACGGGCCAAGGTCGCTATGCGGCAGATCAGACAGCTTATCATTGGGGTGCCTATGCCCAAGTGTCAAGCACAGCCATTAAGGCCTGGAAGGCACTTTCAAAAAAGGGAGGGGCCGATAATCAGCTTACGAAAATCATTCAGGGACCCCAGGAGCCTTTTTCAGATTTTGTAGCCCGCATGACCGAGGCGGCAGGTCGGATCTTCGGGGATCCCGAGCAGGCTGCCCCTCTTATTGAACAGCTTATTTTTGAGCAGGCCACCCAAGAATGCCGAGCCGCTATCGCCCCTAGAAAGGGCAAAGGTCTTCAAGACTGGCTTCGAGTCTGTAGGGAACTGGGAGGGCCACTTACTAATGCAGGTCTCGCGGCAGCCATTTTGCAGTCCCAGAGGGGCCCGCCACGAGCCCCTGATAGACGGGTCTGTTTTAGATGTGGAAGATCTGGACACTTAAAAAAGGATTGTCGGATGGTCTCTAGGGACCTTCCGACCCTTTGCACAAGATGTGGCAAGGGGTACCATAAAGCTGAACATTGCCGCTCTGTTAGGGACCTCAGAGGCCGGCTCCTTCCCCCGTTAGAGAGTCAGACTGCCCAGACCAATGAGATGCCAAAAAACGGGTCACTGGGCCCCCGTTCCCAGGGCCCGCAAAGATATGGGAGCAAATTTTCCAAACCCCTAGGGGAGAGCAAGGTGAGCACACAGACAGGCCAACAAGAATGGACCTGCGTGCCTCCTCCTCACTGGTATTAATGCCTCAGATGGGCGTTCAGCCCATCCCTGTAGGAGCGGTCACCTTGCCTCCGGGGACCCTAGGACTGATCCTCGGACGGGGGTCCCTTACAGCGCAGGGATTGATCATCCACCCAGGCATAGTAGACAGTGACCACTCCTCCGAAATACAGGTACTGTGCTCCAGCCCAACCGGCATATTCTCTGTAACTCAGGGTGACAGGATTGCACAGTTATTGCTCCTCCCTGATAGCTCTAATAAAAAGACTAAGGAAAAGGCAGAAAAACAGATGGGCTCCTCTGGGACCGACTTAGCTTATTTAGCGGTATCTTTGAATACCAGGCCTAGGCTTAACTTGTGGGTTAATGAGAAGAGATTTCAGGGTATCCTTGACACAGGGGCTGATAAGAGTATTATATCCACTCATTGGTGGCCCAAAAATTGGCCGGTTGTAGAGTCATCACACTCCTTACAAGGATTGGGTTATAAGTCCTGCCCCACCATTAGTGCAGCCTCGCTCACCTGGAAAACCCCTGAAGGCCAATGTGGGCAGTTTGTCCCCTATGTACTTCCTCTTCCGGTTAACTTATGGGGGAGAGATATAATGCAACAGATGGGGCTAGTTCTGTCCAATAAATATTCGGCACAGGCTTATGATATTATGGGTAAGATGGGATATAAAGAGGGAAAAGGCTTAGGACGCTACGAACAAGGACCCCTAGAGCCTGCCTCGCCTAACCCTAACAAAGAAAGGCAGGGTCTGGGTTTTTCCTAAGCGCCATTGAGGCAGCACGGCCCATACCTTGGAAAACGGAGGAGCCAGTATGGGTTCCTCAATGGCCGCTTACCTCCGAAAAGTTAGAAGCTGTTACCCAATTAGTTAAAGAACAACTACAATTGGGTCATATAGAATCCTCAACCTCCCCTTGGAATACCCCCATTTTTGTGATTAAAAAGAAATCGGGAAAGTGGCGATTGTTGCATGACTTGAGAGCCATTAATAAACAAATGCATTTGCTTGGCCCTGTACAACGCGGCCTACCGGTTCTCACGGCGCTCCCAAAACATTGGCCTTTAATGATAATAGATATTAGAGATTGTTTCTTTTCCATACCTTTACATTCTCAAGATAGGCCCAGGTTCGCCTTTACCCTTCCTTCTATTAATCATGCAGAACCCGACAGGAGGTTTCAATGGAAAGTCCTGCCTCAGGGCATGGCTAACAGTCCGACTATATGTCAGTTATATGTTTACCAAGCCCTTATTCCTGTTAAAAGACATTTTCCATCATTAACCTGGGTTCTTTATACAGATGACATCCTAGTATGTGACAAAGATTTGTCAATCTTAACAGAGGCTTTTCCCCTATTGCAGCAAGCGTTAGAAAATATGGGCCTACGTATCGCCACGGAAAAAGTTCAGATTTCTGATACTAGTCAATTCCTAGGGTCTGTGGTATTCCCTGATAGGATTGTCCCTCAAAAGCTCGAGATAAGAAGGGATCACCTCCACACTCTTAATGATTTTCAAAAATTACTGGGAGACATTAATTGGCTTAGACCTTTTCTTAAGATTCCTTCTGCTGAACTTAAACCCTTGTTCGATGTTTTAGAAGGGGATCCGCATATTTCCTCACCTAGAAGTTTGACCCCGCAAGCAGAAAGAGCGTTACAGTTGGTAGAAGAAGCTATACAGGATGCACAATTGGTTCGCATGGATTATGATAAACCTTTCTCATTATGTGTTTTTAAAACAAACCGGCTCCCTACTGCAGTGCTTTGGCAGCAAGGGCCCTTATTATGGGTGCATCCTAATGCCTCGCCAGCTAAAATAATTGACTGGTATCCAGATGCTGTGGCGCAATTAGCGCTGAGGGGGCTAAAATCTGCCATCACGCATTTTGGCAGCGAGCCACAGCTGTTAATTGTTCCCTATAATGCCATGCAGGTTTCCACTCTTGCTGCCACTTCAAATGATTGGGCTATCTTAGTCACTTCCTTTTCAGGAAAAATAGATAATCATTACCCAAAACACCCAATTTTACAGTTTGCTTTAACTCAACCTGTAGTTTTTCCCAAAGTAACGTCCTGTAGTCCCCTAAAAGAAGGGTTAGTTATTTATACTGACGGTTCCAAAACTGGGCTGGGGGCTTTTGTGGTTAACGGTCAGGTCTACTCGAGGCAATATGCAGAAACTTCCCCACAGGTGGTAGAATGTTTAGTGGTTCTTGAGGTTTTACAACGTTTTTCAGAGCCTATAAATATAGTGTCTGATTCATCTTATGTTGTTAATGCTGTCAATTTGCTTGAGGCGGCTGGCATTATTAAACCGTCTAGCAGAGTTGCCTCAATTTTTGCGCAAATTCAAAATTGCCTTCTAGCCAGAAGATCGCCCTTTTATATTACTCACATTAGAGCTCATTCTGGATTGCCAGGACCTATGGCTAAAGGCAATGATTTGGCAGACAGGGCTACAAAAATAATTGCTATAGCCATGTCTTCGCCGCTAGAGGCTGCTAAAAGTTTTCACAAAAACTTTCATGTAACTTCCGAAACTTTGCGGCGCCGCTTTTCCATTTCCAGAAAACAGGCTCGCGATATTGTTGTCAATTGCCAAAATTGCAGTCAGTTTCTGCCTGCGCCCCACTCGGGGGTTAATCCTCGGGGCATCCAGCCTCTTCAAATATGGCAAATGGACGTTACCCATGTCCCCGCCTTTGGTAAGCTGCAATATGTACATGTATCCATTGATACCTGTTCAGGAATAATTGTAGCCACTCCCTTATCTGGAGAAAAGGCCTCACATGCCATCCAACATTGCTTGGAGGCTTGGAGTGCCTGGGGTAAGCCAAAGTTCTTAAAGACAGACAACGGACCGGCTTTTACCTCACAAAAATTTCAACAATTTTGTAGCCAGATGGCTGTGACTCATCTTACAGGTTTGCCGTATAATCCACAAGGACAAGGTATTGTGGAACGTGCTCACCGCACTCTTAAATCATATCTAATAAAACAGAAAGGGGGGGTTATGCAGGCCTTGCCCCCTGTGCCTAGGACCGCAGTATCCATGGCACTGTTCACCTTAAACTTTTTAAATCTTGATGACCATGGCCATACGGCAGCTGAAAGGCATTGCCTACCCATGGATAAACCAAAAGAGATGGTAAAATGGAAAGATGTCATAACTAATGAATGGAAAGGACCGGATCTTGTGTTGATAAGATCCAGGGGAGCTGTTTGTGTTTTTCCTCAGGATGAAAATAATCCTTTCTGGGTTCCCAAGAGGCTCACGCGAAAAACGGCAGAGACTCCTGATGACAGCCCTGCTCCTGACGCGGTGGAACCAGAGAGCCAGAGAAGAGACGAGACGGGCGATTCTGTCGGCATTCCTGAAACCAATTCCAGTGGAACTTGATGCTACAGTCTCCCCTAACCTTTTTCACCCCCAATACTAACTTGGGTGGGGGTGGGACTCTTGGGAGCAATCCTTTGCTGCGGACTTGCGTTGCTTCTCTGGCTGGTTTGTAAGCTCGAGGCCCAAACAAAAAAGAGACAAGGTGGTTACTGCCCAAGCGCCGGTCGCTCTAGAACATGCAGCATCAGCCGATATCTGTTTGTCTTTGCTTAAGCAGTAGGTCGCCGGCCAGACAGCTCTTGCACTCCTAGAACTTCGGTTCATTGCACAGGATTAGAGTGTCTGGTTTGAGCAGCCCTTGAGGGATGCCGAGCTTAGCATCGCACTGAGAAACCCCTGGTCGCGGGGTATTCTCCGGGAGATAAGCCATTTGTATGAGGGTTTCCTGCCCCAGTGTCCCTCCCTCAGAAAAACGGCAGAGGACAGGTCAGGTGTACTGCGGGCTACAAAAGGCCTAGCGGTTACTCCTGTACATGGTCTTTATACACCTTAATGAGGATTTGACCTCTATCTCCGCCCTCCTAATATGGGTGTCCTACTTTGCTTAAAGTATAAAAGATAGGGGGAGATGTGGGGCGCCGCCCACACATTCCCACGCTTCCGTCATTACAAGGTGGCGCGGATATCCGGCTGTGGGGCGCCGCCCACACATTCCCACGCATTCGCCATTACAAGATGGCGCTGATATCTGGCTGGAGTTAGCAGTAAACAAGCCATGTGCGCACAGGCTGGGTAACTTCCGCTTCATGACTTCCGCCTCTTCCCGTGGCGTCATAGGGCCTGGTGAGTTTCAACCAATCAGGGGGCTCCGCGTCCAAGGCAAGGACTGATCCCTTTATAAGGGGGCGAGCTGGACAGCTCTCTCTCTCTTCCCCTTTTCTTCCTCTCTTCCCCTCGTGGTTTTCAGCCGTCTCGTGGAGCTTGTTCGTCTTGTTCGTCTCCTTGGATCTCTTGGTTTTCCCCGTCCTTTTCGTTACGTGAAGCAAGTACCGGTTTTTCCAGATTAATAAAGTTTACCGCAGAAGGATTCTATTTTGTGTGCCGCGTCGTTCTTGCAGGCGAGACGGTTGCGCGGGACAATTTAAATCAATCCAAATATGAATAGCGAAAAACTCTACAGCCATTGTTAAACCTGCTCAAAACTGTGCCATGTGCATGAAGGAAAAATGTACGACAACCCATGGTTTCAAGGTCAAACATTCAGGTGTATTCATGGAAATATCTTTACATTTAGAAAATGATTTTAGCTACTTATGCTTATGTGGATCTTCCTTGCCAGTAAAGCCCTCTTTTTGCCTTAGCCAGTTTCCCACATTGGTAACCTGATCCGATCTTGTACCAAGTCCTCTTCTCAATTTCACACCTTCATGCTGGACCAAAGCCAGTTCGGTATAATGTGTGTATCCTGTTCATGCCGTGGGCTACTGCTTCTCCTTCCTGCACATGCAATCTTCTAGCCAGCCTGCTTCATATTGGCTGAATCCCCACAATATTTTTTTAATTCTGCCACCTCCTTTTTATCTCCCATAGACACCCTCCCTACAAGACCATTGTTAGGATCAAAAAGAAAGTGCAGGCAACACGTAGCAGGCAGTGAGACAAATGGTAAGGATTAGTATCATCAGGTTCAAACATTGACAATCATCACAACCCTACTTACAAAGGTCACACTCTTCTGTTTGATTCCAGTTTCTCTGTTCATATGTTACACAAAGCTACTTTTATGAGAGGTTATGGGGGTTAAGTAATAAAATACAGGATATATGCACACTATGACCTTATTATGACTCTAACATCACTCAATAACCTTCTATTTTTAGGTTGCAAAGAGCATGGTAGATAAAATTGTAGAAGGTGTAAACACAAAATGAAAACTAGTGGTAATATAGGCTGTGGAAGCCATCTGAAGCAAAGCCACAGCTCTCTCAGTTTTGTAACCTTGTAGATGTTATTCAACTTATCTGTGTTTCAGAACATCAAAGAATAAAATAAAATGCGCCTATGATATGGCCCAGAATACTTAGATAATGCGCAATAAATGCTAGCCAGTATTAACTTGGCAAGACCCCATTAAACACCAGACCATGACAAACTCACTTAGCCATTGTGCATGTTCCCCAGACAGAAAGGTTGCGTGTGCTATTCTCAGCTGTTGTTGATGAAATAATTATTTGTTTTGATGTTTGGTGCTCACTCACTTTCATACGTTGGGCCCCACTAATTCCTGTGTTAAGTTCTTAGGGTATATAAAAAAAGCCCCACAAATGCATTATAGAGATGGTTTTTAACAACAAATTTTTATTCTCAAAATTCTAGAGGCAAGGCGTCCAAAATCAAGATGACAGCAAGGCCACAGTAGCTGCCAATGACCCAGGGAAGATTCCACTGGTACAATGGTTCTCAACCTGGAGATCAATCAACGCTTTCACAGAGGTTGCATATTAGATATCCTGTATGACATATATTTGTATTATGATTCATAACAGTGACAAAATGACAGTCATAAAGTTACAATGAAAATAATTTTATGGTTGGGGTCACCAGAACATGAGAAACTGTATTAAAAGGTCCCATCATTAGGAAGGTTGAGAACCACTGCTTGAGTGTTTGCTTATCACTCCTTGTTTTACGTGGAAGCAACTTTTTGTCTCTAGTTCTGACTTCCTAAAGCATTGTCGTCATGTCTTTACATGATTGTCATCTTCTTTTGTGTCCTTGGCTATGTCTTCTCTCTTAATGACACATCACTGGCCGCTGAATTAAATCTAGCCATAATGATGTGATACTCTATTTTCGAGTATGATCATATTTTGAGTGCTGGGGGGGGGGGACACTCAGGTGTTAGAACATGAACTTTATGATTCATAGCAGGGACTATTTCATCCATTATCAACTTCATAGGATTTAAAATCACATGAAAAACCAATCCTTGGGTGAAGTTTGCAATGTGGGCTGCATCAGTTTGAGGTTCTAGACTGAATAAAAATATGAATTTGGCCTGGAAACCAACATATTCCCCCCTCTCTCTGTCTGTCTGTCTGTCTCACCCTGTGTCTCTCTCTACCTCTATCTCTCTCTGAATCTCTCTCTCTGTGTCTCTTTCTAACTCTCTCTGTCTCTCTGTGTTTATGTCTGTATCTGTATGTCTGTCTTTCTCTCTCTTACTCTCTGTCTCTTTCTCTGTGTCTCTCTCTACCTCTCTCTGAGTCTCTATTTCTCTCTGTCTCTCTGTATGTGTCTGTTTTCTCTGTGTGCATCTCTCTTTAATTCTCTCTCTGAGTCTCTCTTTCTCTCTGTGTCTCTGTGTCTGTGTCTTTCTGTCTCTCTTTGTTTCTCTCTGTGTCTGTCTGTGTCTCTGTCTGTCTCTGTCTCTCTGTCTGTCTCCCTGTATCTCTGTCTCTCTGTGTGTGTCTCTCTCTGTCTCTCTCTCTCTGTGTCTCTCTCTCTCTGTCTCTCTCTCTCTCTCTCTCTCTCTCTCTCTCTCTGTCTCTCTCTGTCTCTCTCTCTCTCTCTCTCTCTCTCTCTCTCTCTCTCTCTCTCTCTCTCTCTCTCTCTCTCTGCCTACTGTTACATTGTAAGCAGCTGATTCAATCCCACCAATGTTCCATCTCCTCCCTAGTGTAGACAATACCCTTCCTTAAATCATGAAATGAAGTGAACACTTGTTTAAATAGTTCTTGCCAGATATTTGGGAACACGAAGAAAATAACTAATACAATTACAATCCCCTGAAAGTTCCTATGCGCCATATGGAAATAAAAACCAATTCCTTTACCAAGAGCTGATACAGAGGCACTGACTTTGGACTCCTACTCTAGTCATCCAAAGCTGCTTTCTTTGTGTTAAAAAAAGAAAAAAGTAGATTTGAAAAAGTTTTCCTTTTGTAAAACATTGTAACTTTAAAGCCAGTGTCTCTGCTAAGTAGCTAAGCAAGATCAAGGGTGGATACAAAGAAGTCAACTTAACTTAAATTGAAATTGTGTTTGTGTGTGTGTATTAAGTCCTCTCATAGCACACTCAAACACACACCTGCACACATATGCACATGCTATATGCCTCTGTGTCCAGAAAAAAAATGGAAATTGCCTGAAATCAAGCAAAACAGATGGCTGAGTGGGCCTTGTGAATTTCATCTATTACACAAAGTTTAGAAGTCATTGCTTCTTAAGAAAGAGTTGTAAGTTCCTTTCTAAATTTATCTGCTGCCCTGTATACCTCCAGGAAGCTTAAAATATTCATTTCTGAGATCATTGAAGGTCACAACTCTGAAAAAAAAAAAAAACCTTAAAATCTAAATACAACAGTGCAAAATCTTATGTTCACGGCTCTCTTCCTAACAAAACTGAACCTGGCTGATTTCCTGATGCATCCAGATGCTGATGTGTCTTGTATTACTCTCTAGTTACATTTCTGGATAGGCTTGGAAAATGTTGAAAAGATATGGTGCTCAATAGAAGTGCCCTATCTTTGAAAGAAGTGTTATTGTGTAAAACAATAGGGGGTTTTCTGTAAACCTTCCAAGTTCATAAATATAAACAGAGAACTACCTTGTATGTGTTGGAAGGACTGTGATACTTGCACCAGTGACATGACCAGAGTCACGACCTCTTCTGCTCCTCCAATCCAACTTCCCATTCTACATACAAGCACCAGCAAACTTGTCCTGGCAAGCTACTTTGCAAGGGCTTCTGAGTGACATGATAGGCCTTTTCTAAAGTTATCCACAAGTCCTGCTCATCTGTATAGCCAGATGTCTCATTCCTAGGATATTTATTGAATGGGATGTTGGCATCTTTATCCACCCTTCATGAAACAGCCTCTACTTTCTCCTGGAGGTTTTCAAGAACACTATTAGTACCCCAATCACTCACAACAGTGTTTTGATTCCACACAGGTGATTTGTTGTCTCTCATACTCTTAATTGTTCCTCCTTAAATAGTTACCTGTCTTATCAGGCATAAGATGCAACTAGGAGATAATTTTTAGGGTTGCTACTTACAGTCTATCATTGTAACTTTTCAAAGTGTAAGCAAAGCCTGTATTCACTGTTCTGTAGGTGTGAGTTTAAGGTCATATACTAGATGTTAGTACTTCATTATAAACTATAGGAAATGTGTCTAAGGCCTAATTTCCCCCTCAAGTACCATCCACTGAGGAAAACTGGAAGACTCACGTGCATGCAAAAGGGAAGTGCTGGTAAAGACAAGAAAATACAAACAACTTACAAAGATAAGAAGATACAGACAGACAACTTACAAAACAGGAAGGTGGCTTTTGGAATACACTGAGAAAAGTAGATAATTGTCTCATTGCTGTAAGAAATCGTTGGACAAGAGCACCTTTAAAAAGAAAAAAAATTCTGGCTCATGGTTTGATAGTACAGTCTATCACACTGTGCTGTGGGGAAGGCATAGTGGTTGGAACTGGAGCATGCTGGTTACCTTGCCCCAGAGCCAGTAAGAAGACAGGGGGATGAAGACTGCTACTCTGGTCTCTCTCTTCTTCCTTTCTTTTTTTATTTAGTCAAGAATCTAGAAAACGGCACAGTGTTATCAATACACAGGCCAGGAGCTCTTTCCTAAATTCACCTTCCTAGAAACAACTTCACAGATATAGCCAGGGGTTCGTCTCCCACATAATCCCAAATTTAGTCAAGTTGACATTAGCCGTCATAAAAAGAAATTGGAATTTTAACAGGCAGAGCTTCCTGTGTTGGCATACATCCATGGTATTAGAATTCTGGAAGCTGAGATAAAGGAATTTCTGTGAGTTTGAAAGAGCATGGCCTACAAAGAAAGAACTCCTTTCAAAAATGCACGGAAAGAAAAGAACAGAGGAAGGAAGAAAAGCAGAAAGACAAATGTCTATCAGGCTTTTAAAGTTAGGGAAGATCAGGCTGCACTCAGACCTATGGGAGAACACTGCTTTCTTGATGGGCACTGAGCTCTGAGAAATAGCAAACAGAATACAGTAAAGATGGAACTGATTAAGGTGGCCACTCTTTTAAGGATCATCCAGCCTAACAGAGAATGTACAGAGAGCTAAACCCTAATTCCCTACACTCTGGCAAACCAGTAAGGGAATCAAGAAGAGATTTCAGTGTTGAGTGGTAAGACTGGGCTATTAACCCTGGGACTACACTATGCCTTAAATCCTGAATTACGTGAAAACTGAGACCTGTATTAACCAAAGTCAAGAGCTTGCATAGTTATTCCTCAAACCTACAAGTCAGCACAAGGGTTCCTGGGCTTCCCTTCAAGCATTGGTGAATCTTTTCTGGATTTTCCTTTGTCATTTGCCAAAAGATCAGCTGTAGCTAAGCAAATCTGCTTTGAGGCACATACAAAACAAAATAGCTCATTTCTCATTTCGTATAACAATGACTCATTTCTAGAAGGCTTTGATGTACGAAGCTGAAAGAAATTCCTTATCCACAAAGACAAACAATTGTTTTCGTGTGTTGTCCCACATTATCATATTCACCATGGTTCAAGTACTGTTGAAAGAGAAAGAATTAAAAATGTCTGATTTTCATGCATCGTTTTTAATCTCATAAAGAAGAGCTAGAGTAAGTGCTTAGATTTATGGTAAACACTCAAGTTTTCATAGGCATATTTATATTTCTAAAATGTGATTGTGATTGATACTTCCTCATGGATGATGTGCCCACAAGGCCCCACCTTCCTGAGGAGCCCATAGCTATTAATGGTTGTGGATGAAAGGATGTCATTTTCCCTAATGATGTAGCCATTGGGAAATCCTACGAAATAAAGAAGTTGAGAGGAAAAGGAAGAGAAGCTGGATGTGATTACAAAGCATAAAACTGCTTTGTATGTATGCAATGATGGATAAATAGATAGATAGATAGATAGATAGATAGATAGATAGATAGATAGATAGAGTATATATACAAAGTGAATATAATTACAAAGTATAAAACTGAGAAATTTACTTATGACAATAAAAAGAAACCTGACTTGGGTCTTAATATGCATTTTCTGACTAGTCATCAATATTGGTTCTTGGATGTTGCTCTCTACCTGGTTTAGTCTAGTTCCAGTTTATCCACATGTCCAGGACACTTGGGTTTCTGCCAATGTTTGCACTTCTTCTCAATGTTTCTGTATGCAGCCTAAACCCTCCTTTATTCTCACTGCTTTTCTGAGTATATGTCCCACAAATGCTAAGTCACTGAGGCCCACTCTCTAATTACCGAAATAGAAGCTGTGGATGATCTGTGTCGTTTCTTTTCTATTTAATCTGTAAGCCACATTTTCTTTCAGCCGCCAAGGAACAGATGTTGAGCTTCTAATAAGAAAAAAAAAAGCATGAATCCCACAGGAATATGGTATCTCCTGCATCTAAAAGCAATATGAGAACAAAGTTCCTAATATTTGACTAAATTTTGTTCAGGAAATGAAACCTTATGGTCTCTTCTGTACATTCGCCAATGTTTTAGTCTAAAATAAGCTAGCGCAGCCCCGTTCAGTATCAATACTGTCCTTCCCACTGCAATGATGAACTGTGCTGTGCCCAGCCCACAGAGCTCTCCTCCGATTACTTTGCTGTGCTTTAAGCCCAAGCTTACTACCAAGGATACATAGAGCAAGAAGGCACAGAAAAGCACATAACTGCTCCTAAATCATAAGATGAATTCACAGCTCATGTGATGCCATAGGAAAATAAAGCTTAAAGTGCAATCAGGTGCTTTGATAGAAAACCTCAGTTCTTTGATTACTTCTGGAGAGGAATATGCATTAATGTCAAATCATCACTTGATGTGAAAGCCAAGGCTTTTGATAAAAAAAAATAGCTTTTAAAGAACATTAAAATCAGATAGACAAGCAGTTAAAAGTCTTTGTGCTTTACAGCTCTGGTCCCCTGGCGTGTCTTCTGATGTATACGAGAATAATTGAGAATCACATTTTGAAATTGACTGAAAATTGCCTAGAATTATGGATATTAGATCAGTTCACGACATTGGTATCTAGGTGGAGTAAGCAGTCAAAAAATCCGTGTTTGGAACCCTTTGAAGTTGGAGTGCCTTGTCTTCTCTTTATCCCAGAAGTTTACTGTGTCTTTCATGGAGTTAGTGCTCAGTTCACAGGAATGAGGTGCTTAACAAACATTACAAACACTGCCACAACAAACAGGTTGTAAGGCCTACTTGAATACCTGGTGGCTCTGTAACCTCATTATCTTAATATTGTTTATATATAACACATTCTATGCCAGCCACTCTTACAAAAATAAAGCATAGCTACCAACTCATTCAACCCTATGCATATTTTAAAATTATTGCTTCTATTATACAGACAAAATAAAAAATCAAGAAACGAGTTTACTCAGTTTCACTTATAGTATAATGAGAATCAAACCTAGCTATTTTTAAACACTCACTAACTTAAACTACCCCTACCCTGTTGAGTCACCTTGTCACCCTAGCTAGCCACTACACTTCATATAGTGAGATGTGATTCTGAAATTTGCATCTATTTCAGAATAACCTGAAAAGCATCTTCAAACATGACCTCTAGAAGCCTCCCTCAAGTTCTAAACCGCAAAATCATAGTTGGGGCCTGGGATAGTGCATATCCAACAAATTCACAAGAGCTCCTCCCCTACATGCCTTGATAGCTCTGACTCTGTCTGTTAGTCTTAGAAAGTAATACCCTTTAGGATGCAACTCAAGTGTTTTGCTATCAGAGCATCTGGCAACTAAGAATACAGGGCTCATGAATCTCTTACATGTCCCCCAGGCAACTCACACCAGAATCTTCATTTAAGAACAGAATCTTCCATTCTGTGGCTCCTCTGTTTCTTACAACTTGATTTTCAAAAAGTCAGAGCTGGGATTTTAAGACACGAAAGATTCATATGAAGCCATTTATGCTACAATTTGAGTCCAAACCCAGAAGTAAAAGATTCCATTCCACAGACCTAGTAGTCATGACTTGACCAGAGCAACTGCAAGAAAACTTTGAAATAATTCTTTTCTACTCTAAAACATAGTATGAAGAAATAGATTGATGAGCATTATTCAATTCATGTAAAAATGTTGCCTTCTTCAAATGGAGGAGAACCCTTTGATCCAGCAAAGACTCATTTTTCCAGTGTAGGGGAATAGCAAGGCACTGAGGTAGGAGTAGGTGGTTGGGAGTGGGAGCATTTTTATGGAAGCAAGGGAAGAGGGGAGGAGGTATGGAAGAGGGATAAAAGGAGATAACATTTTATATGTAAATACATAAAATAGCCAATAAAAATTATTTTAAAAAATGTTGCCTTCTGAGTTTTCTTGCCCTTCTCCAAACAAACTGAATCTGAAACACTTTGAATTTTACACACCTATGTCATGTTTTATTGAGTTAAAACTCAAAATATAGTAGCTGGGCTTTCCATAAAGTAAATATTCAATATATATAATCAATCAAAACACCCAGAGTAAGGCCATTAATTATCCATAACCATTGAATCATTTAAAAGACACAGATGATAACTGCCCTATCAATCTTTAAAATGTGCTATAAAAATATGATTACAGAATAAAAATATTTTGTTTTTTGATTTCATCACACATGATTGTTACAATACCATTCACTTATTCTATCATCACAACAAAGCTAAAGAGAGAAATTACTTTATCCTATTTTTCCACTAAAGAAAGAAAATATTATAAGAGTACAAAATTATATAAAGATCAAGCAATAATCATAATAATTGGTAGACCAAAATTTTGTACACACATATATATGACTCTAAGCTTTTGTTTACATTTTGCTCTTCAAAGACATAAATACAAAATTATAATGAGTGTGTGGAGCAAGCCACCTTCAAATAATCAGAAGCTATTAACAAATTAATACAGTTTCATAGTGCTCTCCCAGAGATGGTTCTTACATGACTCTGAGTTGGAAGCTATCCTAACAGGGAGCTGAAATCCTCTGGAGAAAGTATCTAGCTAAGATCAGTGTCTAGACTCACCCTAGACAATCTATCATCTGTGGATAAGGAATAGACATTCATTTATTACATACATTTTAGTCAGCCATAGATGAAGGAAGCAGACAGAGGAGAGAGGTCTTGGAAGCCACATTGTGCAGGCAAGATTTACATTAGCATTATCTTAAGTATATGTAGCTATTAAAGTCTCCTGCATCTGCATAAACCCTAGACTGTTTTCAAAACACATTCTTCAATTTATATAACTTTTGTTTCAGTGATTGGTACTATACAGTCTTGGACAATCTCTTAGATGAAACTTTTCAAATATTTTCTTAATCCAACATTTAATGAAATTGCTCTTGGATTGGCACCAAGATGGGCCTCATTCCAATTTCCTAAGGGTGA
Organism: Micromys minutus; assembly: GCF_963924665.1. NCBI lineage: Eukaryota > Metazoa > Chordata > Mammalia > Rodentia > Muridae > Micromys > Micromys minutus. The sequence continues at coordinate 40,281,685 of NC_137984.1, read as the reverse complement.
CAAATAGCACAGTCGTGTCCAAATGTTGCTAAGACTCGGTGTAATCTTAAGGCTTCTTGACAACTACAATGAGAATCACATTTGTATTTTCATCTCTATTAAGTCAGCTGGTTTAAAAGAAAAGATGTCTTCTCCTAGAAAGAAAATAAAAGATGAAATATAAATTCTGTAGCTTACATAAATTTCAGTGTATGGCTATCAGTAGACTCCGTTGGATGTCCACAAACACCAGTACACCTCTCCTTGTCCAGTGATAGAAACCTGAAGATGGATCTATCACATGAGAGCACAAAACAATGCCTATCCTAAAGCTAAGAGCAGTTCTGTGATTACGTTCTGGCTAGTGGAAAATAAATGGAAGTGACTAGTGGGAGGCCCGTTAAAGAGAGTATGCACACCTTTTACATCTCTCTTCTATTTTCTTATGCCTGAAAAGAAGAAACAGAGTCTGGACCACCAACAGCTACAAAGAGATAGATGCTACATGTAGAGGTTGACATGACTTCAAATGATTCTGGACCTCACCTGATCCCAGTCCCATCATGCCAACCAGAACCCTTCATTCCTATTTTAATGTACCAGACCTGGTGATTTGTATCCCTTCTGATGGAACCTAATCTTAAATATCAAGACACTCAAGAAAGCCATAAAATGACAAGAAAACTATTGTAGAAAATGTTGGGATGCTAAAAGGCAGGACTTAGAATTGATATCTTATGATTAAGCTGAATGCACTGTCTTTCTTGATTGCTCTTTCTTTACACTGTGTGAGGTAGAGAAATGGTAAAATATACAGCTCTCATGGAGAGAAACACATGAGTTTGGAGTTGTTTCATGTACGAGAGAACAGTTGCTAGGTGACTGTTGTCTGAGAGCCTGCCAACGTGTGTTGGTTCCTTCAGGAAGATGCAGCCCAAGTGAAGCTTTGTACGTTGACTCCTTAATGAAGATGATGCATTATTTTTCAATGGCAAGCACTGTGTAAACAAGCCAGGAAAAAACAAGACCTTTCTCGTGTATAGTAAAAGCCTTTTTCTGAATGACTCTGTGTTATCGAGAGGGTCAGGTAGAGATCCATGCCGAATCCTCAATGCTTTCCACAGTGAGCAGTGCTGTCTCCGAGGTTCCAGGAGTTCCTGCTACACTCGTCATGTTAATCTTGTAAGCAGAGACTGAGCCACTGGAAAGAGAAGTTCAGATGCTGATGGTCCCTCTGATAAGAGGAGCCCCAGGCTTATTTGGCTGAAAATCTTGTGTCATGTGTAGCCTACATGCTGCTGTGGTCACAGAAAGAAGACAGACACAGGCATTCTTCATGATAGCAGAGACATAGATAGGCCATGAATGGGCTAGGAGCACAGGCAGCCTCTGGTGTCAAGTAACCATCTATTACTGGTCCAGAGCCTCTGGTGACAGTAGAAGTATGCTTGTGCTCCTGGCTGTCCTTCTTCTGTGACTTCCTAAGGACCCTTACTGGCTCTGATCCTTAAACCTGTCTTTCAAAATGCAGCTGAATTCTTTGACTAAATACACACAGAGAAGTTTGTCGTTATTAGTGGTTTAGAGCCAGGACTAAAGGTGGCCCTGTTAGATAGCAAGGGAAGTGGTGGAGAAGGCTAAAGGCCAAGGCTTTAGGAAGTCAAAGAGCTGGATGGGAATAGTTGAACTGAGCGCCAGATGCCGACCTGTGGATGCTGGCTTGAACTCACCTCTTCTTGCCTTCTTCATTAATTTCAATTATTTTGTTGCCAGCTGTGACCTGTGGAGGTTTGGATGACACCCACACTCAACAGAAACACCTCTAATCAGGAGGCATCAGAGTTTAAATCAGCCTTTCTGTCAGCCCCTAATCTACTTGCAGCCTCACACTTCACTCTGACCCACAAAGGTGAAAAGGGACAGGGGACCACATCCATCATAGATGCTCAGAAATATACCCAGCACCTGAGCAAGAAGGCATTTGCCCATTGAATTACTCATGGCACTTGTCCTGCTTTTACAGTGCTTCTGTTTTACAGTGTGTGGGAGCCTAGGAAATTGAAAACACCCCAGCGGATTTCCAGCCAGGCTGCTATTGTATCCCATCAGGCAAAGACTCTCTGCAGGATTGTAATTATTATTATTTGCTTTCATAAAAGACCAGTTCAAAAATCCCGAATACTAATTCACCTCACAAGAAATGTTCTCATTATGTGTTTACTCCATCCCTTTCGTTCTCTCGAAACCTTACTTTCCTAGCTAGGCATGCGGTAAGCTCCCAGAGTTTCTGCAGCAAATCTTTTTCTACTTGTGGGATTGCAAACAGGAACTCTTTATTCAAGAAGGAAAAGGTTATTAAACCAAGTGAAGGTCTTTCTGCATTAAAATAAGAAGATAGAGCCATGAGTGCAGCCTGAACTGCAAAGCAGGAGATGTGTATGGGGTGTGAGCCATTTGCAGCTTCATCTTGGCCTGTCCAGTCCAGCACATTGCCAGGAGTCAATCGGAAAGTCAATTTGCAAATAATCTCATTTGCAACGTGTTTGCTTATTTTTTTTAATATCTCCTTATTGTTTCTTCGTTTGCTTTTTTTTCCCCTGGTGTCCAGGCTTGTTTTCTAAATGGAATTCAGGGGAGTTATTAAAATCATGTGCTGCTACATCCTAAGGCATTCATTTGTTACTTTAGCTCTCAAGGAGTGGTTTCAAAGAGCTTCAGAGGTCCATCTTCGGAACCATTGTATTCCCAGCCCCCGGCTTGGCTCACTGAGCATTGTTTGGTGGTTGGAATCAATGCTGGCTGTTCCATCAAAGAGACTCAGAGTTTTTGTCGTTCTGTTTGTCCTGTCTCTTTCTCATAAGCTGGAAGTCTCTTTTCTAAAACGGATCCGGAAACGTTGAGATCCAGATATTTTACTTATTTTGTGCATCAATCTTTACCTGGTGCATAATTTGTCACCAAAGCATCCCAAATATCTACAAGGCTGCAAGAAAGAGAACCAGCAGCTCAGAGCACACAGCACGCCACAGCCATCACTAGGAAATACAACAGAAAAGCCATATTAAGCCATCTTACTGGGAGTTACCAGGAAACAAAATGAACTAATTATTATTTCCTTTCTTTGCCTAGTGATTTGCAATTCCTGGATGACACCTGAATAAAGCCGATGGAGTTCAAGGCGACCCTTCAGACAGTGACCTTTGCTCTCCCCATTTCATTTGCCCTGAGTGTTAATTGACTTTGAAAAAGCACTATATTATCTTTTTAGAAAAAAAAAAAAAGAAAAAGATAGACCTGACGTGTGAACACCAACATCCTACAGCATCAAAGCGTTGTTTAAATCCTCACACAGCCGAGCTGAGAACAACTCTCTGGGAGAGTGAGAGATTTGAAAGAAAAAAGGAAGCCGCAGAGCAGAGCGGAGGCCGAATGGAAGAGCTGCATTGCCATCTAGAGGCCGCCGTGGTAACAGCCGGGCTCCACCCTGAAGACATTCAAGCAGAGATTTCATCCTGACCCAGTCTTGCTGGAGGTTCTCATCCACTTGGTGCAGAAGTCAGGGCGAGTGCCAGCATCACCGGGCTAACTGTGCAAAGTGGCTTTCAGAGTTCTCCTTAGCTACCTGGACCAGAGCCGCAGTCTCTACTTCCTTCTGGCCTCAGTGAAATCTTGCCTGTGCGATATATCTTGTCACACAGCCTAGAAGCACTTCCTTTCTTAAGTGAAGCCGTGAAGATACTGAAAATATCACATTAAAACACTCTAGAGGGTTTTGAAAATAATTGTACATATTATATTACGTCCAGGATATACTGAATATATATAATACATACATTATAAATATTGGGCAGTTTGGGGTTTGTGAGCAAATACAAGATAGGCGGGAGGCCGAGAAAGTGAAAATCTTAATGTTTCCACTAATAATGAAGCCAGTTATAGAAAGGAGAACTTACCACGGCGCATGCATGAGCAGCTGGACTGGGCACACAGCCACTTAATTCTGAATAGAGATATAAGGTGTTGGAAAGGTATAAGGTGTCGAGTGTTGTTGTTGTTTTTGTTCATTTATCTGTTTGCTGGGGGACCAGATTTCACTTAGTATCACCAGCTAGCCTAGGAATAGAACATCACATAGACCACGCTGGCCTAGACTCTCCCACCTCAGCATCCAGAGTATGGGGACTACTTGCTGCTATAATTCTATCTGCTAAAAACACCTTTCCCTTTGGAAGAGATGTGAGGGGGAAAAATTACCTGTTTTTCTGGTCTCAGAGTTTGTGGCTTGGAATTGTAATATAATTCTTAGTTAATATATTTAATCATTTTTATATGTGAGTGTTTTGTCTGAATGTATGTATATATATAGTGTGTGTGTGTGTGTGTGTGTGTGTGTGTGTGTTTGATGCCCATAGAGGTCAAAAGAAGACAATGTATTCACTGGAACTGAAATTACAAAGTCTGGTGCCGGGAACTGAACTCAGGTCCTCTGAAACATCAGCAGATCCTCCTAAGCACTGAGTCACCTCTCCAGCCCTGTAGCTACTGCCTTTAGAGTCAATGTTACCATTTTGTGGCTAACCTAAATGCACTCTGTGACTTTAAACAGCAAGGACAAAAATTATCCTTCCATGCTCCATCCATAAGTAGAGAAAAAGCATTTCAATTTTAAGTTCACTGGTCACTCACCCACTGTGAGTTCTTTTCTTACGATGTAAGTACCAACGGGTGGTCTACAGAAGTCTGTAGCTACCCAGGGACTCTTTGGGCTTCATCTCCACACTCCAACAGCAAAGAAAATAAGAATGGGGTTGGACATCTTCACGGTAGCGTTCGATAAAAGATTTTAACTGTCTCTACAAAGCCACATGGCTGAAAATGATACACCGGGAGGAGTAAAATATTTAAGTATAAAAGAATGAAGTAGACCCAAAATTGTTCCAAATATTACTTCATTTATAGTAACAACTAGTTACTATAGTGATGCTGACGATCTCTGTAAATAAATGATGATGTTAGGTGAACAAATTTTACCAAAGCAAACTTTGCTGTACTGGTTATAAAATATTAGCTTTGTCTTTTACCCTGAAGTTTTAAGACAGTGAGTTATCAAGTTCCTTTATGTAGATTCATTGGGTTTCTGTGGTTTTAGTGTTGATGGTTCTTGAAATAATGCTTTCCTTGCAGAATTCTGAGTAGATGTGTGTGCGCTACACCCCCACTCTCTGCCTTCTCCAAGATCTTTACATGCCTTCCATCCTAACTCTTGGCAATGAATTTTGGGTAATTTATTAAGTTGTATCCTCCAGCTTTCTAATTTCATCATAAACTGTCTCCAACATTCTGTTGAACCTGTCTACTTATTTTTAATTTAAAATTCAAGTTTTGTGTTTTAAAAAAATCTACTATCTTTCTACCTGCTCAGCCATGTTTATTGCCCTTCCAGGGTTTCATTTTTAAATATTCCATTTTATGATATTTTTTACTATTTTAACTATGTGTGTGTGAGTGTATGTGCCCATGGAGGCCAGAAGAGGGCATCAGATAGATCCCTAGGAGCAGGGAGGTATAGGCAGTTATAGGCTGCCCCATGAAAGATCTGGGAACTGAACTCAGATTGCTCATATGAACAGTACAAACTCTGAGTCACTGAGCCATCTGCAGGTGCCCTGTAGTTTATTTTCCACCAACAGAATAAATATATGTCCTCTCTGGGCACTCCCCCAGCTGAAGGCTTTTGAACTTCACACTGCCATCCATTATTCTTAATGGTTCTCACTATCCATTTTCTTTTCTTGTGTCCTTGGAGGTTTGGGCTGTGAATTCTCATTCCTAAGAATATCCACATGTTATTCAAGAATAGAGTTCAGGAAAAAGTCCTCCAGAGGGGAGTTTGTATCAGCTTATTCCTCTTTCCTAAAACACATCACACTTACATTTCTTTAGCTTACCCTGTACCTAACAATTCTAAAAGATCTAATTCTGTTTCAAAACTGATAAGGACATAAAGCCAGAAACTCCCTTGGCTATCATAGGCAGAAATATTATTTATCGTTTTTGTTATGTCCATTCTAAGGGCACAGGGATCTTCGAGTCTCATTTTATAGAGAGTTGGTTTTAGGACTCATAATTTGACAATCCCTTAGACCAGGTCTCATGGAGAAACTGCAACAAAGGGTTGGGGCAAAGGAACCACCTTCAACTTGACAGCTGCCATCCTGGATCCGCTAGTCTCTCAGTGCCCACTTTCACATGGCTTTTGGCTTCTAGGAATTTCTTACTCTCTCGGTACCATTTTTTATTGATAGTCAATGGAATATTTTCTATTGGTTTTAGCCATAAGGTCTATCATATAGAACAGTGTACTGAAACTACAAATCCATTTGCATATGCTCCCTATAGGAGTCTATGCATGTCGAACAGGCCCTGTCCATTGAGATGCTGAGAACTTGGGATCCATTGTTGAATGCTTCTTAGTGAGTTGGCTGATTTCCCTAAAATAACACTGACATTAACCCTTTCAGTACCAGCCTGTTGCATGGAGATAAAATCCAGCCTCCAGCCTTCTCCCACAATAATGAGACTTCGATGTTTAGTGTTGCCCACTACTGCAGATGCCCTTGCTCACCACCAACACCCACTGTCACTCAGTCCTAGTGAGCACTACTGTATTTCTGATCCACAGATTTCCAAGCTTCGAATGTGTTCCTTGCTAGAGCATTCTCCATGCTATTTTCACATGCCAAGTATCTGTGTCACTTCCTACAAGAAACCTTCTACAACCCAAAATCCAAACAGAGTGGCCTTCCTTCCTTACTCCCATGGATCCACATAGTTAGTTCCCTTGTTACAGCTTTTGTTGTTCTGTTCTCTAAGTACTAGATCATATCTGCTTCCCCATCTATGTTGCAGGATGTGTAAAAGCAGCTGTATCTGTCCAGGTTGTTTGCACATGCAGAACTTATTAATTACACATAAAGAGCATCTAGGCAATGCTTTATATAACAATAAAATTTCCTTCAGCTTTTCCTTGAATATAGGAAGAGGAAAAAGGATTATTGCAAATGAGTATTTCTGTATGGATTCGACTTAATTTGTTGACCAAGAGGACAAGAAATGTGTGCTCATTGAAGGACATCATTTTCTCAGGACTTTCTTTTCATCCTAAAGCAGCACAAACCTGACCCTCAGACTAGTCAACTGCCTGGAGGAAATCCTGTCACAAAAGCTTCCAGGACTCTCTCCTGTCTATGAAGAAGCTTTAATGCCTTCCTTAAATTTCTTGCCACATTAAAAGGAAAGAAAGCAGAAGAGTCCTTAGAAGCACTAGAAGCCACCTGACAACTTAAGAGAGTATGTAATTTGGTTTTTATTAAAACCACAGGCAGGGAGTGGGTATGGGAGTGAGGGAAAAAGGGATAGCATTTGAAATGTAAATACAAAGAATATCCAATAAAAATTTTAAAAAATTAAAATAAGTAAGGTAGAAGAAAAAAAGGAATGGCTGTCTACAACCGGCCATTATGAGACCAATTTCATGGTCAGATACCTAGTCCTCACACGATTAATGATGCTATGTTGTGTTTGCAGACAGGAGTCTCACAGAGCAGCCCTCTGAGAGGCTCTACCCAGCAGCTGACTGAAACAGATGTAAATATCCACATACATTAGATGAAGGTTTGGGACCCCTTTGGAACAGTTAGGGGAGGATTGAAGGTCTTCAGGAAGATGGCAACCCCACAGGAAGACCAACAGTGTCAACTAAACTGGGCACCTTGGAGCTCCCAGAGACAGAGCCACCAACCAAAGAGCCTGGTCCAAGGTTCCTCTGGAACATATGTAGCATAGGGGTGAATTGTCTGGTCTCAGTGGGAGAGGATGTGCCTAATTCTCCAGAGACTTGGTGCATCAGGGTTGGGGGAATATAGGGGGCTGCAGTCTCAGAGACAAAGAAGAGGAGGGATTGGAGAAGGAACTCTGTGAGTGGGGATGTAGAAGAGGGCAGCATTTGGGATGTAAATAAATAAATAAATAAATAAATAAACAAACCATAGGCAGACCTTAACCTGGCCCATGTCTAAGAGAATACTGCTTTTCTTCCTCCTCCTGGTTCTCCACTGGGCTCGGTCACCTTTGGTCTCAGGCCATCTGCTTTACTTTTGACTTCTAATTTCCCAACTCTGGGACTCAGGTGACATTCCCTTTGCCATCAGAATTAACTTAAGAATTTGACTTTGCAGATAGCACAGGCATCATCCAAAATTATCTACAGCTAAATTATTTAAGCCATCCTTTATCATTCATTGTGATTTCTCTAAATACAGAGGTAGTTAATCATCCAGCCATTTGATTTTGATGAGGTCGGAGTAAAGAGATTGATGAGAAATGTGATAGAATTCTGCACAGTGGGCACTAATCCTTATGGCAAATTGAGTGTTCCAGATTGCATACATTCTAAGCCACACTCAGAAAAGAAAATGACAAGCAATGAACTGGATTAATTGTGAAATTCAATGCACAGGGTGATTTCCCTTCATGACCTGGACGCTCAGCACTCCCAAGATGTTGACTCAGTTGGAATGTAGTAGAACCTTTAAAAGGTCATGGGTCACAAGGGGGTGTAATTTTGAAGGGGCTATGGAGATTCTGGCCCTTTCCTTATGGCAGTCAAAAAAACAAAGGCAAGAGTTACCATGAAGTGAATAGCTTTCTCTCCACACACCCCACTGTGATATTCTACCCAAAGCTACAAGACCAACTACTCAGAAAGCACAGCCTCTGAACCTGTGTATCACACTGAACCTTCATACCTTATAAGGTCTTAAAAGGTCTTGGGTATTTTGTCACAGTGACAGGACACTAAAAAAATGCAATATCTGATGGTGAGAATCTATAATAATGTCAGTGACACCAGACCCCTGGAAACGCTTAACTCACTAGAGTTACTCCTCAACTCTCTAGAAACCTTTAAGGAGGCAGGAAGAAGAAACAGAAGTAACTTTAAATTTTCCTCATTAATTATGCCCTACAAGAGAACTGACTGACCTCTTGACTCCCCTTCAGAACAGCTGTTTTAAGATTGTCTGGTCTTAATTAGATAGTCAAGCTTTCCTAGGATCTTAGGTTGGATAATAGTTTATGATAAATGCCTGGACATCTCTTTTCTCCATGGGGAGAGGGGCTCTTCTTTCATACTCCCTGGCCATAAGCACTAAACTACTCTTTACAAGGTCTCAAATTCATTGTTTCTGTGTTGACATATTACAGCCATCTAGGAAATTCGCGAGTACCCATGGGGATTTCAGGATAAAGGAAAGCAAGCATGTAACTAGCTTCCTTGTGGTCCCCAGTGACAAAGGCACATCAGAGGCTGGTCTAGATTTAAATCTATCCACTGCCATGCCCCTGTGAAAGCACAAATAAAGGTGTTGTGCATTTTGAGATTTTTTTATTTGTTTTGTGTGTGTGTGTGTGTGTGTGTGTGTGTGTGTGTGTGTGTGTGTTTCATTTTCTTTTATTTCATTTCCTCCTGAGTGGTAAAGTTCTATTCTGTGACCACTGCTTTTGTGAAGGCACTGACATGTAGTTCTGTAAATACCTCTGGTTCTAGACACAAGTCTCTTTAATCGGAATGTGCTCTCCTGTGAGAGAAACACACTGTGAGAAGGCACACTCTGGACTACAAAAATGGGCTGCCAAATTGGATAAAGACCTGGACAGGCGGGGGATACCAAATGCAACTCCTGAGTGATGGCTGCAGGTCATGGAAGGAAGTCACTTGTAGTTGTCAGAAGCTCAACATTAGTATTGATTTTGGCTACCTTGCTGACCTCAAAGGGGAAAAAAAATACAAAATGTGTTTACATTATAAAATAAAGAAATCTGGTTAACACAAGGCAAGAAAATAACTTTAATGCTAATAATGACTTGGCTGGGTTAGAATTATGCACTGATGAGAGCTGTCAACTCTCAGTTCTAGAAATGCCTGAATAAACTAGTACAAACTTATATAAGATCACAAAATCAAATCTTTGAAAGTCTACTGATCCCAAGCAATTTACCTGAAAGCTCCACTAGAAAGTTATTTTTTTCCAAACACTCGGACGCAGAATATTCACAACACTGGGTGTAATTTTACTCAAAGGAACAACTGAGGTTGGGAGCTGTGGGGCTGCTGTTTATTTTTTTTTTAAGGGACACATGGTAGAAGTGGTTTCCAGTAGCTGTTTATACACAATTAGTTCTGCTCAGTCTATCCCTCTCCCCAGCTCCCTGATGCCCTCTCTGCATGTAACCCTGCATCACTGTATGTCCTCTCTGTCCTCAGGGCACCTGTTGTCCTGTCTTTCCTACCCCCTTCATTAGGATTCACTTGTCCTCCCTTGTTAGCCTCTTTCTGATTTCATTTTCTCTACCCACAGCCTCTTCCCCACACATGTATAAACATTAGAAGCTAGAGCTCACCAGTGAGAGACAAAAGGTGGTAATTACCTTTCTGAGCCTGGATTACTTCTTCTGTTCACAAACTTTCCTAGTTCCATTTAATCGAGGGGGAAATGAAGGATCTGGAAAGGAGGATATAGTGTGATCCAGGTGAGCTAGAGAAGTGACTCTTCACCAAGTACACCACTGCTTGCATGGGTCCAAGTGGCATGCAGTGCCCTGTGAAGAGGGAAAATGAAGAAGATAAGCACAGATTTCATCACATTTACATTTGTGGGGAAAGCTAAAACAGGCACAAGTTATCTCAAGAGCTAAGTAGGCCTGAAAGTCCCTCTCATTTGTAGTTCTCTCTTCAGATCCAGCTCATTGTTCCTGTGGTAGACCTTCCACTGTGTCTACATATGCTTCTAGCTCCTAATAAACCATAAACTCTTTTTTAAAAATACATTTTTGTTCAAAACTTGTTGTTCTTTTAAATAAACGATGGTCCTTTAAGTCTGATCACACCCAATTTCATAGAATTCATTATCTAACACGTGTTTTAAAGTGTGTTTGAGGGTCTAGCTAAGGACAACCAAGTGTGAATAGATTAATGAGAATACAACTTACCTTGTAAAAAACAGCCAACATCAGAGGAAGAAAATTGGAGAATGTTTATTCCCCCTTGCTAGTTGGAGTAGACGCAGGTGCTTCATTTACCCTTTCAGATAAATGAGCACTTAAAGACCTTTATCTTCATTTTTCTACTGAAATGGTTAAAAATCATGAGAAGGAAATGGAGGAGGGAGGGGAGAATGGAGAGAAGGGACAGGAGGGGAACAGAAGGGAAAAGAAAAGAAAGGAAAGAAGAGGAGGGGAGGGGAGAGAAAGGAAAGAGAAATCAGAGAGGTAAGATGGATTCCAAGAGAAATAAGGAACATTTAATCTTCCCTGGGTACTAAACACATTTAGAATGTCTTGACTGCTTCCCTGAAAATGCACATAAACACAAAAGTTTTCAATTTCCAAAGCTGGTAGATTTCTCTCCAATGCCCATTCATAGATTGCACTTCTATACTGGAATTTATTGTAAAACAGTGTTGCTGAGTGGGAAAAAAACAGAACTGAAAGATGAGTTTCAAACATATTTTGACACTAGCCTTTGGCATATAGCAACTTGATACATAGGGACTAGGATCTATAATGCACAGGAGGGGGAATGCAGACAGAAAGCACAGAAAGGGCAGATTACACAAAAGGCCACAGGAAGAATGCCTGAAGGCACTCTAGGAGTCTGACCCTCAGTGGCTTCGTGGTGGAATGTATAGGTTTCTCATGACACTATTGAGTTCTTCTTAAAGAGCCTTTCTGGACTATTTTCCCTCCGCTGCAGGTGGCTGCAGTCATCATTTTACTGTGAAGAATGTAATCTGCTCTCCAACTGAGAGCAAAGGTGAATTTAGTTGTGCTCTTTCTTCTCTTGTGAATAGCATCCCCCTGGCTGCTTGCTGTAATGCCAACCTTTCTAGCCTCCACCCCACCCCCTCATCCAGTGAGCATCTTGTCGATTTGCTGGGGGGTTGATTCCACTAGATAGAATTCATCCAAAACACTATATCCATCCTGAACTGTGACATTTGGGACAACACCATTACTCAAGGAATCAGTTGAGACTTGACACAGTCAGACTTGCATGAAAAGTAGTAGCCAAGTCCTTTTCTCTGTCATGGCTGTGGATCAGGTCATAGCTAGACCCACTCAAAGCAAATGAGTATGGGTAAGGCTGGTTCAAAATACCAGTTTGTTGAGTCTAACAAAGCCAACAGAGACTGTAAACTTTGAAAACCCTACAAGTTTTCTAGCCTTTGGATAAGCTACTCCCTCTTATAGGATACCTTTCAAAGGCTCACTTTCACTTCCAAAAGGCTCCTCTTACAGAAGTCTTTACCTCTTGGACAGAATGTTTTCATTTCTGGTTGTATGTCTTGTGGGTATGTGACCACAGTAGTTATGGTTGAATACTGGAAGCCATAATACTTTAAGCCTTCACTCCCATCTATCCTCAATAGGTAATTAAAGAGACAATTAAAAGTGAGTTATAGAGAAAGGAGATTTATTCAAATAGCTACATTGGAAGACCCAGTGAGCTGCCAGTCAACCTTAGAGTTCCTGACATAAGACTTACTTAGGTTTAAGCAGAGGGTAAGGGTGTTTGTCTATACAGTTCTGGTGAAAGTGCTTCTGCCTGTAACTGACCCAGTAAGTGTCATGTCCTGCCTTTGCTGAAAGATTGTTCTGATGCGTTATCACTACCGTGTAAAATCACTTCCTCCTCTGGCTGGCACCAGACTTCAGCTTGCTTCCTGCAAAAGACTCATGTGGAAATTCTAGTGTCCTGGAGACCATTGCTTCAGTAGTCTGCTACCCAAAAGGAAGAGCAAAATGTTTCTCTCCACTCCTTTCTGAAGAGTTGTGAGTGAACTCTCAGTCCAGACTTAAGCCACTGCTCTTAGGCAGATTTTTCATAACTTCATCTGCTTTCTTTTATTCCAGATTTGATTCCCATTCAATTTCTAATTGCCCCATTTCAAAATCTTACCCAAACTTTTTCTACCTTCATTTTGGAAGAATGTAATTTGCACATTTAGGACAAAGCGCTGATATGGATTCGGTTAAAGATAAATTTGAACCATTAGAAAAGCCAATCTTGTTCTCAGTCTTTCGTCATCTGTAAAATTGATACCCATGATTTTCTAGGCAATATTGTTAGTGCTATTTATCATAAAAGTAGTTCTGTTTATCTCTCAGACTATCGGCCACATACTGTCCCATTCTGTGCCTTCTTGCATACAGATCTAAGTCCTTATACCATGCACCATTGCTTAGTTATTGACTTTTTGCCAAGATCTTCCCTGGCCTTCAGATGTAAGCTACGTCACCCTTTCCTAAGTCTGACTTAGATCACTACTACTCAGCACTGTTTCTTCGGTTATTTTTACTTTCCTCTGTGAGAGGCTCCATAGTGTATGGCTTCTTTTATGCTTCGTCCCTTATCACCTGCACCTAGTGTCACATCTGGCTAAATGAAGGGCTGTGATAACGTGTGACAAATGAATGAAAGATGTAGTAAGATCAGTGATAAATTCCTAGCTATTATAAAACTTAAAGGATGATAAATTCCTAGATATTATAAAACTTAAAGGGTGGAAGGGATGCTAAATCCCCTCTATTAATAACTAAGACTCTTTCAGACAGTCATGCTCACAGATATCTGCCTGTCTTTGTTAAGCATAGACAATAAGATATCTGGATGGGACCCCATTAGCATTTCTACAATGCCTGTGTCTAGACAAAATTCTCTCTGTCCCAGCTGATATTTTGCTCAGATGCTTCTCAGCCATTCGATATTCCTCAATTGAGAGCTTTTTGTTTATCTCTGTACCCCATTTTTTAATAGGATTGTTTGATTCTCTGGTGTCTAATTTTTTGAGTTCTTTGTATACCTTGGATATTAGGCCTCTATCAGATAGTAGGTAGGTTTTACTATGTAACTGTGGCTGTCATGAAACTCACTATGTAGACCAAGCTTACCTGGAACTCACTATGTAGACCAGGCTTGCCTGAAACTCACATAGATCTACCTGCCACTGCCTACAAAGTGGTTGGATAAAAGGTATAAACCACTTTCCTTGGCCATCTTCTCTGTGTGTTTTGGAAATTTTTACATATATTTATATTAAATTGAAGGATAGTCGATTGAACTTATCTGCTCAGTTGAAACAATGAATAGCAGCAAAAGGAGCCACCTACTATGGACCTACAGAACAACAATAATTGTACCAGATGAAGCTGGAATGCAGAGATGCTATTGGTCCATCCTAGTATCGTTGGAGCTTATGTCTGTATCTCTGTTTGAATAAGTTTAAGGATCAATACTGAGCTGGCCTTGGGGCCATTACTCCTAGTACTGTGCTGGCAAAAAATAGGACTCTGTATTTGTTCATTAATTCAATGATTCAGTGAAAGTTGTACCTGTCCCAGTTGGCCTGATGCCTCTGCATATCTGTTCCGATGACTATTTATTCTCAGCAAGAAGGTACTCTCTAAACACCTCATTCAGAGATGCTCCCACACTGTGACTACCCTTGGGCCAGTTAACAAAGTCGCAGTAGCTCTGTCTTTTGATCTCTGAACAATATCACACGATTTATTCTCTAGTGCCCAGTCTGTTGCCACTGGCTTAATCCAAACCTGGATTAAGTGCTAATTCTCCCCTTCATGTGTTCAGCACACACATGTGAACGGGGCACAGATGCAGCTGCAAGGTCCTCTCTGCTGAGCATGTCACACACATAGCAGATAGTATCTGCTAAGCTGCAATTCGGCTTCATTTGTTTTTAAGAAAATTATAAATGTCAACAAAAACAAAAGCATTAGGCAACACAAAGAGCCAATGTGACCTGTTAGTAGAAGTAAGGTCCTGTGATTTTGCACATAAGGAAAAGAGACTCATTTTTAGTTTCCCTGAGCATAGGTCAACAGCAAGGACAGAAAGTTCAGTGGGCAAGCTCCTGATTTGCAACCCAGGTTCTAACATGGGTTAATCTATGCTTCTGTGTTTGAAAGCAGCACTAGCAGGTAAAATGGGCTGGGTGTGGTATTAAAATTTTAAATGGTGCTATCAAAGATATTATCTGTCATTCTAATCTATTCTAAGTCTAGGCTGAACTGAGGAGGGTTAAAAGCAAAGAAAACCATTCCTTCTGAAACCAGAAATTCCTATCTATTAAATTACGCCCCCACCTGAAAAAGGAGACAGATGTCATCCTGACCAGGCTTTCAACAGAACAAAAAGAATTTAGAGGTCTGATGGTGTAAATGAAACTCGAAACTATCATAAAAGATGAAAATGCCCTCTCCAGATGAGAAAGCAAATTGAAAATAGCATCGTGCAGAAGGGCAGGAGAGGCACCATGCTCATGATTAGATGCTGCAAGTCAGACGCCTAAAAGCCGCCCTGGGCACCACCTGTCACTCAGTCTGCATGTCTGTAAAATGGAGATAAACAGCTCACTCTTGTCCTCACAGGAGAGGTGAGGGATTCATAAAACCAGGCTGAGAATGCACTTTCAAAATGCATGGATAAAACACAGTGAAAATAAAAGGCAAAGACATCTATTCAGAAATTCTCTTGTAAAAAAATCTTGATATTTGGGCAGGTTTCTCTAGATACTAAAGGCCCAGGCCCAGGAGTGGAACTTTTACAGGCCTTTGTGGCAAAAGCAAACAATTCACTGTTTGATCTGGAGAACAGTGTAAAACCTCAAATTCTTGCTGACTGTCCAGGGTGCCGTTTCAGATGATGCACAAATGAAGCTGTAAAGGTAAGAATCTGCAGACAGCATCACCGAAGCTCAGAGAAGATGAAGTGTGAGGCTAATTCGTGCCATTTCTTGGTTGTATTTTGGTCTCTCATTTCCCCTTGCCTCTGTGGAGTCATTTGCTAACCTGTCCCTCTGCAGTGGGTAGAAAACTAGGCAGAATAGGCAAGTTTGCTCCAGTATCTAGATTTGGGCTTAGAGGGTCACAGCTTTAGGTCTTCAGAGTCTGAATGCTCTCATATTTTGGCTAAACCAGGTTGCTTAAAATATGACAAAAATGTGAAAAGACACTGAAAACTTCAGCCCCATTCACATATGGAAAGTTGTGAAGCCAAAATGGATATCCATCAAGAGAGGGATGGATACAAGAACATGAAGTATATGTAAAATGCATGTGTTTACTCATAAAGGAAAAGAAGCCATGGCTTTGAGGGAAGGAGTATAGCTGAAGATAATCATATTAAATAAATGAAGCCATTCTCAGAAAGACATGTATCATATGTCTTCCCTTACTGTAAGTCTCAGGTTTGTAGACACATAAAATCATATGTGTATGTATGTATCATATAGGTGAATATAAAATAAAATGGAAGTAAATGAGTCCAAGAAAACAAAGGGTTAGGTGGGAACAAGGAGAGTGAAAGGGGATAGATAATGGGGCTGCTGGATGTGCTTGAATACCACACATTTCTATGAAAGCATCCACACGGTCCAGTGTATGGACACAGTGCAAACAATTTCTTACTTTTAAAAAGACACCACAAACTTCACCAGGTGTAGGTGTTGTTAGAAGAGTCTAGTGCCTTCTAAATCTTATGGAGATCTGCAGAAAAATTATTCTGTTACTACTCAGAGAAAACAGCAATACATGGATCTGGGTGTTGGGAAGTCTGCAGTTGTCTTGGGCTTAGAGCTACTGCAACAAACACCTGGGATGAATGAGTTAATAAGCATACAATTTAATTTTCTACAGTTGGGGGAGGGTCAATTAGCCATCCAGCTGGACCATTGTTTCTGGACCATGATAAGACAAAACACTGAAATGGAATATGTGGGAGGCCTGCCAACCTCATAGCAAAAGAAATGAAGAAAGCATCTGAGATCTACAGGACACACACCCCGTTGCTACAGGGCAAACCCCATCTCTACAGGGCAGGCACCACCGTTACAGGACAGAAGCACACTATAGGATAGACACCATCATTCACCATCATTACAGGGCAAAATCCATTGTTACAAGGCAGATTCATTGCTACAGTGCAGACCTCATGGTTATAGGACAGACATCATTGTTACAAGGCAAACCCATCAGTACAGGACAGACCTCATCGTTTTAAGTTAGACCTCATCATTATAGGACAGACCCCACCTCTACAGGAAAGACCCCAAACCTACTTCCTAAAGTTCCTTCCTTCTATCACTCTTAATGACATTTTAACTTGAATCCTAGGAGACTTAATTCATATTTCAAGGCGGAGCCCTAGATAATACCAGCACCTAGAGCCCAAGCCTTCAACATAAGAGTGTTTGGGGAGATACTTCATCTCCAACCTACATAAATAGTGGAGAACAAAAAAAAAAAAAAACTTTAAAATGAAAAGCAGCATCTCAAATCAGTAATGTCTGTAAACAATCTCTTCCAAAGAAATTATTTTTACAAATACACTCTGAACTCTATATACCACTATAGACATAGTGTGCTAGGCCACTACAGTAGATAACGCTACAACTCTGTATCAGAAGAAAGGCTGAAACAAATATCCTTTTCATTGTTTTGGTCCTATGGGACCAACGGCAAATAGGGAAATACATGTCAAGTCTCGAAAGGAGAGACACTCCATGGTTAGAGAGGGTGTGAAGTACAGTGGGTCACATAACCACATGGACTCAAGTGTTAGAAATCATGCACAAAATCAGGACAGTCACAACAGACTTAAAGAACAATGATAAGAATAACTAGAGAAACAGATGCTGCCGTAGAGATGTTATTGTTCAGTCTTTATGCTGTTTGTATGTTCATAACTCACTAAACAACTCATCTAGAGCAACTGCCTTCTATCCCATTAACTGCAGTTGTGGAGACATGATGCTGCTGTGGTTTGTGGGTAAGACCTCGTAAAGAAAGCAAGCCAGTAGTTGTGTCATATAGGATTCAGGAGTGGATGATGAAAAGAGGAAGAAAGTTGTTGTAACCTTATTCTACTTTTTCTTAGCAAGTGTCCAATACAACATCTAATCCAGGAATGACAGCCCTTTATAAAAGGGGAAGAGGGGATGCGTACATGGTACCTCAGTGTGCTTCATCAGGACCACTTTGCCTGGTTAGCAAATATCATTCAAGTTTTTAGGCAGAGAAAGTTATCCCATGATTGTCTGTTAATAAAGGTAAAGGTCATACAAGTCTATACTGTTGACAATAATAGATCAGTCCCCTTGTCACACCCTTACTTAAGCATCCTCTAAACCTCATTAAAATGGCAAGGAAAGGGGTTCACATCATTATCCCAAGTGAAACACAAGAAACAACAGAGCAGAAAGCCTCACTATTCAACATTATTTTTACTTATGAAAAGTATGTGTGCTTATAAAATTGGGCTTAGAAGAATCCAATAATAGTAGCAGAAACATATAGATGGTGAGATAAATGGTAATTTTCTTTTTTGTTATTATGCCACTCTGCATTTTCAAGTTTTAAATTATGAGCAAACACATTTTTATGAGGAAATAATTCAATGTGCAAAATTCATTGCTGGTGTTTATTGATCATAAAATGCAAAAGTATCTATTAGTCAAAAACACTCTGAGTTCCTATGCTAGACATGGTAGTTGTTAACGTAGGAAGAGAACACAGCTGCATTTTCTCCTTCCTGCTAATAATACCCTTTTTAGCTAAATTAAGGCTGAACTCACATCCCAGCATGCAGCTTAGCATATGAACCAAAATGAACATACTCTGTGTACATTCTATTATTCAAAAATTATCTCTTTTGTCAGAGAAAAAGACAGTTGTCTCCACAACATTGGGAAAGCTGAATATCAACATGTAAAACAACCAAATATTGTCTTAAGCTACATCATACACAAGTGGTAATTCAAAATGGATCAAGGATCTTTACATGGAGAACACAATTGTAAAATGCAGACAAACAGCTTCATGACAAGAATTGGCAATGCTTATGAGATACAGTACCAAAACAAACAAACAAACAAAAACAAACATAAAAAAACAAGAAAAATCAGATAGACTGTACCGTACTGAAATCTATAGTATTTGTTCATCACAGAAAATTCTAAACACAATGAAAATGTCACCTACAGACTGAGAGAAAACATGTGTAAATCATGTGTCTGATAAGGTAACAATACCCAGATATCATTGTTCAATGAGCTGCTACATTCAATGACAAAATAACTAATAGAAAGGTACATGACTTGATTAGGCATTTCTACAAAGAAGAAGTAAAGAGTTTATAGAAATAAGCAAATAGAAAACACCCAGTGTAGAGGATCATTAGGGAGATGCAAATTGGAATGTGATATAAGAATGACTGGGAAGAACAGAAAAGAAAGGGAGCTGGGGGAGATAAAGGTGAGAGAAGGAAGAAAATAAGGAAATAAAAAGTGCTAGCAAGGATGTAGAGTATTTGAAACATCGTTGACAGATGGGGCAGCTGTTACAAAAAAAAAAAAAAAAAAAAAAAAAAAAAAAAAAAAAAAAAAAAACTGTGGACTTTCCGAAAATGTAAGAACATAATCGACCAGTAAATACTGTGTCTATATGCCCTAGAGAACTGTATGCAGCAAACCTAAGCAGACAATTGTACAGCCATATTGGTATCCGCATAACTCATAGAAGCCAAAGTCAGAAGCACATCAAGAGCACAGGCAATGCACAAATACTCAAACTGCATCACAGACATATAAAAAGCACTATTTAGGATTTAAAAGGAAGGGAGGCAACTGTGATGTGTGCTCAAGTACATAAAGCTTCAAGACACTGGGCTAAGTGAAATAAACTGGCTGCAAAAAGAAAAGATAGTGTATGGTTTCATTTATGTAAGGTATCTAGAAAGCTACTTCATAGAGATAAAGAAGTGGGAAGGTGGTTTCCTGAGTGAAGGGGAAGGGAGCATGCGGTTGCTGTTTAAGAGTACAATTTCACTTTTGCAAGATGAAAATTACAGCTAGAGACTTGTGGTGGCAACTGTTGTATGAGCATCCCTAATGCAACTGAGCTGTGTATTTTAAGATGGTTCAACAGTCATTCAACTGATTCTATGGCTAGAATAGAGGGAGAGGGAGGGGATAGATGTGAATAATAGGAAAATAATTAGAGTATCTTATATACATGAACAAAAAATGGCAAATAAACCTCGCAATTTATACCATTAATATATGTTAATAAAAGTGGAAAATTGTTAACTACATAGTAGGTATATTTAACCACAAAGAGCTCACATCTGTGTACCATTGTTTCTTTAGACTGAATGTTCCCACTCCATCCAGCTTTGACAGTTCAAATTTCTACTCTGTGTGTGTGTGTGTGTGTGTGTGTGTGTGTGTGTGTGTGTGTGTATGTATGTATGTATGTGTGATAGATACTCAGATGCATATGAATACAAACATATACAATAAATATTAAGAGTCTTCTAGCATTCTCAACATTATTTTTCAAAGCAGATAACCTTTGAACCTGGAGCTGACTGTTTGGGCTGCACTGGCCTCTACCTACCCACCTCCCAGGCTCACCTGCTTCTGTTCCCCACAGCAGCTGTACAAGGATGGAATCGCCCTGCCTTTACGTGAGTACTGGGGATCCAGACTCATGTCCTTGTGTTTACCCAGCAATCATTTTGACCATTGAGCCATCTCTCCAGTTCTTTTCCATTTAGGCTTTCTGTGGTGGCTGTACATGCTCAGCCCAGGGAGTGGCACTATTAGAAGGTGTGACCCTGTTGGATTGGGTGTGTCACTGTGGGTGTGGGCTTTAAGACCCTCATTCTAGCTACCTGGAATCCAGTATTCTGCTAGCACCCTGCAGATGAATACGAAGAACTCTCAGCTCCTCCTGCACCATGCCTGCCTGGATGCCGCCATGCTTCTGCCTTGATGATGATGGACTGAACCTCTGAACCTGTAAGCCAGGCCTAATTAAATATTGTCCTTATAAGAGCTGCCGCCAAAATCCAGCCACAAGCATATGACTTTCTAGTTTTAAGCAGAACTCCTCAAAGACTACCTCTACCAGCCCTGAACTTAGCACACATCATTTTGAATAGAAATTACAAGCTTGCTTTGTGTATCATGGCTACTCTATGAGCCCTTTAAGAACAAGGGTCAACTCCTAATCTCTTTAATAAGTCAATAGTATTAACTACTCAACCCCTCTTGATGGAATTAATCAAATAAGTAATCAAAAATCTTTAACTAATTTGAATTCTAGACTTTGCTAACTAAACGTTTACTAATAATCTAGAATTGTAGACTATAAAACCCATGAAGAGGTACCCAAATTGGCAACATGCCTAGTTCACTCATGTGACACAGTCAGTTCCAAATTATCAGTGCTGCCCTTTATCTGAACATCTGCATTAGCCTTACTGCCAGCCATTGGCTGGCTGTTGTTTTAGATGGTCACCCTAAGTGGTTTGGTAAGAATTATCAACACATTCTTATTAATTTCTACAAAATGATTTCTCCTCTTTTCATTTAAAATTTAAACTAGTAATTTGTATCAGTAAGCATGTTAAGAAGCGGCCTTGGCCGCTAAGGGTTGGTCCACAGTTTGTGTCTGATAATTCTAACCTCGTATGTTTTAGAGTAGCTGATCTCGAAATCAGACTAATGGAGGTACTCTCTGTTCTGTGCTTTCCCGGCTTTTACATTTATTTGGGGACTAACTGAGAATGTGTGATGTCGGCAGCATGGTATGTTTGCTGACATTATCACAGCAGCTTGTAGATACATAGATTTTGTGTTCAAATATTTTATTAATCTCCAAATATTGTCACTCTTAAGCATTTGAATAGGTTTACCACTGCTATCTGCTTTGATAATTATGCTAATTGACCCAAGATTCTTTTGCGAATAAACTGCACTAGGGTTGTAGAACACAGCACAAAATACATGTTGCTTTGGGGATAGGTGTGGCTGTGTCCAGCAGGCACCAAGCCCACGCATTTACAATATACAGCCAAACCTTTAGACCAAGAGGCCGCATTTCCTATGGTCCTATAAGTCTCTGGAGCCTGCCTGATCTCTGAGACACTGAGTATTTTTGGGAGGGCCATAGCATTCATTCTCTATGCCAAGTGGTAGCTCCCAGGTGCTAGAATTTCTATAAGAAGATAATGATCAAATGCTGTCGTGCAGTATCAAAAGCAGCAGTTCACAGTTCAAGTTCATCGACATTTCCTACTTGATTTGGTACCTCTAAAGCTTTGTTCTCTTGAAAATGAACTCAGATAGCTCTTTAGTATAATCCAGGAGCTGAGAGCACAGTATCCAGGCTCACAGATGCTGAGAAACAACAGCAAAAGCTATGGGGAGTGCTATAAAGACCTTCCTCAATCCTTAGCTTCCTGGAGTGCAGGCACCAGGAGGGAGGCACACACTGGGCTTTCAGCTTGTATTCTGTGGTGGTTCTGAGGTAATTGCTCTCAGGGTTTGAATTAAGTCCATTCCTTCACAGGAAGCCAGAGCAGGCGCTGCACACCAAGGAAGGCTAATCTTGACTTAGGAAATAACTAAGGTCTTTTCTATTTCAAAGGAAAAAATGACTGAGACTCCAGAAGGATGGGAGGAATGTACTTTAAACAATTTGTAGCTATTTTGCTTGATTTTCCCTTGAAGCAATAACTAGCTGTGTTCCCTGCTGCTGGTATTTTATCAAGCTCAGTTTGTTGTAAGTGTGTATTATGTTCCACACAAGACAGGATCTTTGCGCGTTCCTTTTGTGTCTCTCTACTACAGTCTAACCCTTTGAAGAGCAACAGCAGTATACCACCAGAATGAAGAAAGAGTAGAGTTTCTGCTAAATACCACTGCTTGGATGCAGAATGTCCCACTAGCAATGAATGGATGTCAACACAGGGTTTCCAGTGTGAGTGAATATTGGGAAAAACAGTAAGCAGAAACCTCTGGATTCAGAGGCATGCATGCCCTGCTAACAATGACCTTTGTCACTAAGAAGACCAAAACAAAAGAAAATATGTCTAGCCTCGTCTATCTAACTCTCTCACAAGCCACCTACCAATTTCAGATAGGCAATCACAAAAAAGGATCTTTGAACATAGTTCCATCACATGGGTTTTATTGAAGTATAATCTGCTTAGCTTTCCATAAAAGGCTGAAGCCTCAGGAAATATTGTTCCAGTTTTGTCATGTGACATGACCTGTGATTTTCAGTCATAGTATCTGTACTTAAACCTTTTATTAAACCTTTTTGTTTAAATAATCTTTTCTGACATAACACATCCCAACAGATGTTTGCCCTCCCTCCACTCCTCCCAGATCCCCTCTATCTACTCTCTCCCCAAATACAAACCCCTTTTGTCTATTTTCATAAAAGAGCTGGCCTCAAGAGAAAACAACCAAATATAACAAAACAACATACAATAAGATAAACCAAAAGCCCTCACATTGAAGGGAAACTAGGCCACTCAGTATGAAGAAGAGTCCCAAGACCAGGCAAAAGAGTCAGAGACACACCCACTCCTGCTCTTAGGAGGCCCACTAAACACCAAGCTAACAGCCTGATCATATATACAGAGAACCTGGTGCAGATCCATGAAGGCTCCAAGCTTGCTTCTTCAGTCTGTGTGAGCCTATATGTGCCCTGCTTAATTAAGTCAGTGGGCCAGGGTCTCCTGGTGTCCTACATGCCCTATGACTTCAACAGTCTTTCCTCTACATCATCTACAGGGTTTGAGCTCTGAAGGAACCTAATGGAGATCTCTTATTTAAAATCTCCCCCCTCTCTCTTTCTCTCTCTCTCTTTCCCCTCCATAATGCCTGACTGTGGGTCTTTGAACCTGCTCCCATTTGCTGCAGGAGGAGTCTTCTCTGGTAATGACTGAACAAGGCAACAGTTTACGAGTATACAGAATATTACTAGAAATCATTCCATTAGTATTTTCTTTGTCAGTCATATTTGGTTCTACAGTTTCAGGTATTGTCAGATATAAGCTCCCTTTTGTGGACTTCAAGTTAAACCAGTATCTGGTTGGTCACTCCAACAAGTTCTGTACTTCCACTGCCCCAGAACATCTTGCAGGCAGGACAGATTGTAGGTTGAAAGTTTTGTGAGTATGATAATGTTCAAGTTTCTCTTTCAGTAGCTTGCAGAATGCTTTACCACACTAAAGAGACAAGGACACAGAGGAGAGGGCTCCATACAGGCGTGAGGTTGACCTTTAAGTTCATTGAGAAATGTGTATGTTGTCCTCAGCAATGTCCCCTGTCTCCACTCTTCATCAGTCTCCAGAGAGCAAACCTCTGTCCTATCATCAGCCTGGGTTGTTTGGGGATTTCCATATGACTCTCAGCCAACAATTCAACCGATTTCAATACCTTATACTTAGACTTTTCTTTCCTGGTCTATTAGTGTTGGTAGAAATACCCAAAACCAGGTAGCTTATACATAATAAACATCTGTATATTGTAGTTTCTAACATTTAGACATTCAAGATCAAAGTAGAAGCACATCCATGAATACTAATGCAGAGGATCACTCTGTAGTTTGTATGTGTAATTTGTACACTGGGACTATATTCCAAGATGCAATAAGTCTGTCCATTGCAAGTACTGCCATTTTCTGCAAAGTGCATTGGTTCTCTCTGTCTCTCCTAAAACCCCACAACTTCCTCATTGGCCTTCTTGCTTTTGACCATGCTATCCCATAGCTCCACCCAAAGTCATCATTTGTTTTTTATTTTCTTTTTAAAAGATTTTATTTATTTTATTTCATTGTGTGTATGAGTATTTTTCCTACATATATGTGTGCACAATACATGCATGACTGGTACCAAAAGAGAATATTAATTTTCCTAGAACTGGAGTTATAGATACTGTGAGCCACCATGTGGGTGCAGGGATCCAAACTTAGGTCCACTACAAGTGTATCACAGTAGAATGTATCTCTTAACTACTGAACCATCACTCCATCTCACAAAGTAATGTTTTAAAAATGTCAATCAGCAGACAAGCTATGCCCATGGGTGTAATAATGCCATGAGTATTATAGGAGTTGTTTCACAGGAGGAAACATATGCCTAGTATGTCAGTCCAGGCAGATCCCAATAATGAGGTGCTCAAAATTCTGAGTGTGAACCCACCTCTGTTATTTTGATAAATGGACATAATCTTAAACTACCCTCTAAATTCATGTCATTATACCCATAGATTAGTAAGTTCTCAGACCTCATCAAAGAATTTCCTTGTTAATCTTACAACTAACTGGTCAAGGTGCGGAGAAAAACTGTCTGTGGAGTGCCCAGCCACAAGTGGGACTCTGTAACACATAGACACAACAAGCTCAGAAACCCTGACAAAAGAGGAGGCAGCAAAATCATGAGAGCCCATGATCATGAAGAACCAAGCAAAACAGTGTCTTCTGGACATGACAGGACCCAGGACTCATGAACTCACAGTGTTGTGTCTTTCTGAATAGGATCTACACAAGATCAGGTCAGTCAGCATCCCAGCATGCAATGGGTGGTTCATGAGCCACCCCTAACTGAGAAGCTCAAAAACAGTTGATGGCTTCTGGGGGAGGGTGAGTTTGTTTTCTTTAATGGGTGTGGCTCTAGTACACAGGCAACATAAATAAGGTTATTAACTTTGAAATAAAAAGACACAAAGTTGGGGCATAGGGAGATGAGGATGGATCTGGATGAGTTAAGTTAGAGCATTGGAGGTGAATATGAAAATACATTTATCACGTGTTTAAAGAATTGATAAAAGTATTTATTTACAAAAATGAAGACAGATCAGAAGATATCACCGCCCCATGTTTGGTTTTCAGTGACATCTTCTCTTCTCAGCACCTTCAAATCAAACCCAGTTCCTCAGTGCAGGGTTCATCACCCCAGCACACTGGATCAGACCTCCCTTCCCACCGAGGACCTCATCCCCTCTGCTGGGCTCAGTCCCTCCTTCCCTACACACTAAACAGAAGCTGCCAGGCTCAGGCGGGGCCTCTGCACTCTCTTCTCAATCCATCATCCTTCCTTCACTTTTAATGTTACAGCTACTGTCCGTCATCAATGTACTGGAAAGTCTCCGTGTCAGGCTGGCCCTCATCTACTGAAGTCCTCAGAGTCTCACACAGTACCTGATAAATGAGGTATTCACTAAATATTCAAATTCATGAACTATGTTGAGTAAATTTTAATGTATATTACAATGAATTTTTGTGTTATTGTTTTAATTTGATTTTTTTTTTTATTTTTTGAGATTGTAATCACACTTCTCCCTTCCCTTTCTTCTCTTCAAATCTTCCTATATGCCCTTCCCTGCTCTCCTTCAAATTCATAGCCTTAATTAAAACCCTGAGAGCAATTTTCTCTCCTATCTCTTGCCAGAGGAAGCCTCTTTGACGATGATGGGACAAATAACCAATCTATAAATATAGCAGAATAGCATTAAAATTGTTTTATTGATGTTTTGGCCAGTATTGTTTGGCTTATATCAACTTATGAGTACATACCATGTTCAACTTTCTGGGTTTGGGTTACCTCACTCTAGATGACTTTTACTTTTTGCATGCATTTGCCTGTAAATTTTATGATGTCACTTTTTAACAGATGAGTAATACTACATTGTATTAATGTACCACACTTTCTTTATCTATCCTTTGGTTGGGGACATCCATGTTATTTCCAGTTTCTGACTATTATGAAAGAAGCTAATATGAGCATAGCGGGGCAAGTGTCCTTGTGGCAGGATAGAGGGTCCTTTGGGTATATGCCTAGGAGTTGTATAGCTAGATCTTGAAGTAGATCAATTCCCAGGTTTCTTAGGAATTGCCTTATTGATTTTCATAGTGACTGTACAATTTTACACTCCCACCAGCAAAAGAAGATAGATTTTGTCTAGTTGCTTCCAAAAGCCTGAATTCCTGCCTGGTTATAAAAAGATTTATACTTTGACACCTGTATTCATATGCAAAACGTTTCTAATTTTTATTTCTCATTTGATCCCTTTAAAACAAGCACAAATGAGTAACCGACTTCTTCATTTCTAATGCATCTGGTTCACTGATGACATAAAACTCTTCTAGTTATTTCCTTTTCCTCTACGAGAAACAGATGTCTATGAAATATGAACTAGTCACTGGGCTTGCATCAGTACGAGTCAGGAGGACTGGTTTGCAAAGCCCGTTCAGATGAAGGAGCTCCATCTATACCCATATCCTCTTCAGCAGCTTCTTTTCCTTCACAGGTTACATGGAAATGTCAAAGGAAGACATTAACCAAGACTATGCCTACACAACAATGTGTAGGAGAACTAAGAGCCTTCGACACACCACAAGGCACCCAGGACCTTGAAATTCAGTCCCAAGCTAAGACTGCCAGGAAGAATCCATCTCTCCTGAAGGCCTGAGAATCTTGGAATTGGTGCTAGAGCAGAGGGTCTGAACCTTCTTAGTGCTGCAGCTCGAAATACAGTTCCTCATGTTGGGGTCACCACCAATCATAAAATTATGCTTCTTTATAACTGTAATTTTCCTTAGTCTTGTGAATTGTAAGCATCTGTTTTCCAGTGGTTTTAGGCTTCCCCTTTGAAAGGATCATCTGATCACAGAACCATTGTGTTAGGTGCACACTGGTACAGGGAGGAATAGGAGCTGTGGAGCACCAACATTCTGCCTCACACCATGAACCAATAAAGGCCGAGATAAAGTCAAGTAAATGAGGTGTGGAGAGATTTCTCCAACTCAAAGTCCCCGGCTGAGCAAAGGTTTACATACTATGAAGAGTTTATAGCCTTTAAATGTGAAAATTTTAAGGTGCCATTTAGTACATAATGCTATCAAAAGTGTCATGGTGTTAAAAGAAATATAAGTACAGAAACCCAGTCCACAGAAAGTCATTTGGATAATTAATTCATTTCTTTACATCCAAAATTCTAAAGTGAAATATGCTCTTTACCTGCTTCTGCAATCAATCATTGGCACAAAGCAAGTAGCTTCATGAATAAATGACTGTATCTATGACTACTCTCCCGAAATCAATAACACAGTTATTGATAATTCTGCATGTAAAGGTTCATTTCACCTTCATATTGACACACTGTCTTTCCTGCCATTTCATTAGATTTGAGATTTTTTATTCTTGGTAATGAACTGTAAGAAAGTTGCTATGTTAGAAAGTGGCCCCAATGGACAGTTCGACTCAGCGGATTATTCTCTATTAATTACAAGTCAGTGGAGTTTCTGATTTATATGCTCAGCAAAATTAAAGTTGAAAGCTCTTGGCTTTATTTTATAGTACCGAAATTCCAAGATTCTTCCCATATGCACCACTTAGCTTCCGTAAAATGGAGTTATGTGCATAGATCTTCTCCCATAAAGCTTCAGATAAGAGTTACTTCGACAAATTCTTAAGAGTAAGCATGAGGGCTTGGGGGGGGGGGGGTTG
Source organism: Micromys minutus (assembly GCF_963924665.1). NCBI lineage: Eukaryota > Metazoa > Chordata > Mammalia > Rodentia > Muridae > Micromys > Micromys minutus. The sequence continues at coordinate 40,253,265 of NC_137984.1, read as the reverse complement.
GCTCTCAGCAGCTAAAGGTGTTTCCTGCTCTTTCTGAGGACCTGGTGAACTTTCATTCCAAGCACAAACATCAGGTAGTTTGAAACCACCTCCAGGTCTGGAACATCAGATCCCCATCGGCCCTACATGCTTCTGCTGCACATGAATGTACACAGGTGCACACAGGTGCACACACACATAACTGAAAATAAACATGTCTGAAAGCTACAGAAGAGAAGCTACAAACGCTGTGTCCAGTGTCAGGTACTCTGGAGCTAAAATGAACTGTATCTTCTGCAGAGATGCCAGCCTAGGGAAACACTAACTGTATAAACAGAAAACCTTAAGGCAAATACGGTGTTATTATCTAGCTTTTAAGAGAATAAATCTACCAGGAGGTTATGAAGATGGCTCAGCCAGCAAAGGACTTCTCTGAATTGACCTCCAGACCCACACAGAAAACAAACCATGTAGTGGCATTCACTTATAAACCTAGCACTGGTGGGGCAGAAACAGGCCCTGCCCAACCAGCCTAACACACTAAATTGATTCCGGGCCAATGAGAGATCCTGTCTCAAAAATTGCTAAGGCTTCCTGAGGACCAACAGCCAAGGTTGCCCTCTGTCTTCTGCCTGTACACAAACGCAAGTACATACAAATTCCAATGAAATTCAGGGAACAATGCACAGAAGAAACGACGCTTAAACTAAGTGTTAGCTCTTTTAAACATTAAAACTTCATGACAGAGTGTGAAACAGAAATGAGTATGTCCAACTGTGTCAGATCAGCAAGCAATGCAATAAAGGCATTCTTGTAAGAAATCCTGTGCTGTTAGCAAACACCTGTACAGGAAGTTGGCTGTGTGGGTAAGCTGAAAACCCACCACTTCATGGGCTTGTTTGAGAACAAGGCATAACCAGTGGAATATATTAGTTTTCAGTTCTGCCTTACATTAATACTGTCATTTTTATTAAAAAGGCCTGTATTTTCAGATCCATGAACAGGCATGGGCTTAAAAAGAAAATGAGGTTAGACTGCCATCTGCTGGCCGCTCATACTTCACTCTTTGCTCTTCCAACAGTTGAAGGAAAAATGTTCATTCCTACTTTGTCAGAAATCATACAGTTGAAGCTCATTTCCAGTGCGATGAATTTTCTGAAACTCATTTGCATCTTATTCTAATCATACATAGAAATGGTTAATAATATTTTCTTACTAAGCTTTAAAATAGTACTCTGGAACTAAAATGTTTCAATCTGGTCTGAATTCCTTTATGCATTAGTTAGTTCTAGCACCATTCAACAATTCAATAAAAATACACGAGAGGCAAAGGGCCGAATTTGCCATCAGATTCCCAGTTTCAGAAAACAAGATGTCATCTTCCCTTGAATAGAAGAGCTGGCTTTTGAATTTCTTTCCCTGGCTTGAAAGCAGGTTGAACTGCAGTGAACTCTTGTGTGCCTTGCTTTCTTCTACCAGTGCCTTTCTTTAACTATAAAACCATTTAGGACAAAATGTTAAGAAAACCAATTGTTCCATTACTAGCTGTTTCCCCCTCCATGCTGAAACACCCATTCAGCATTTTCATCTGCTAATGTAACAGAAACTCATCTGCTCAATGAGATTTATTGCTCCGTTTTTTCTTTCCCATGATCACGAGGTATTGTACATTTTGCAATGGGTCTTTATTATCTGGTAATGATGGCTTGCAAATTAAATTAGCTTTTAATGGTGTAGTTAAATTCTAATTTATGTTTTTGGAGCTTTGTTTAATTCATTTAGTAATGTAATTGTTTCCTTGCCGTTTTCTTACACTATACAGAAAGAACAGAAAAGAATAGAAGCTTGTCTGATTACATTCAGTTGTTTTGGCTTTATTAAATCTTGTCACTAATTGCATTTCTCCCAAGAAACTTTCAAAACAATTGCAGTCCAATCCTTTGGGCAAAATGATCTGGCTGTTCAGCATTTTGTCTAAAAAAGTTGAATCAAACTGTTCCAGTAAGTCTAACGGTTGGTTAGATACCACACTTTCCTTCTGCAACCTCATTATAACCCGACTGTGCTGTGTAATGTACTGGGCAATTATTCTTTTACTATAAATTCTTTTCCTGGGAGCTTTCTTTCTTTCCTTGAACGTTCAGGAACACTGAAAGAAACAGTTGATCATTAGCAGCACAGGGCATAATATTTTCTAAGGTCTGCTTGTATATTCCCCGCTTTCACTCCACAGGCTTCTCACAGGCCTGGCCACAATACCTTTCCTAGGACCTCAGGAAAGTTCAGAGTTTAAAACCAAAGTGAGCATACAAGGCTGAGAAAAATAATTGCGCAATGTGGGATTTCTGAAGCAGACCTCCCCTCCTCTGGCATCAGCGTTATTGGAAGGACGGAGGCACAGGGTGACATTTTAATGACTATAGTCCTGACCTATGCATGTTCCCATCAACAGCAATGACCTTTCAGGCCAGTTCTTCCCTTTTCTCTGATAGGAAAATAAAGCTCATATCCAAGAAGATTCCCCCATTCCAGTTTCAATTTGTGCACTCCCCACCCTCAGAAGTGTTTAGAATTGTGCAACCTGCCTGGTGATCAGATCTCAGCCACTGGTTTCCTTGTATGGCTGATCCTGCTCCTCACCCTGATCACTTTTTTAAACTCTTGATGTAGATTGTCGAAGTGCTCATGACATCTATTTCCAAGAACAACTTCACTTCGATGCTACTGACCAGGAAGGGGGCAAATGCCTAAGTAAAGACAAGGCTTAAAGCAGGAAGAAGCTTCCGGAGTTACCAATGACAACAAAGAAGGATGAGAATGTGAAGCCAGGGCAAAGATGACAGGATTCTTATACACATACAGACATGCACACATGAATACACAAACACACGCACACATGATTACACACATTATTACTCCGCATGCATATTCATTTACTTATTTGCTCCTACTCACATATGCATATATATGTATATGTATATTTGATGTATATACAATCAAATTTGGCTTTCAGTGTTCCTGAATGTTCAAGGAAAGAATAAGAAGCTCACAGGAAAGGAATTTATAGTAAAATAATAATTGTCCAGTACATTACACAGCACAGTAGGGTTATAGTGAGTGTGCAGAAAATGCAGTATCTAACCAACCCTTAGACTTACTGTAACAGTAACATGTGTGTGTGTGTGTGTGTGTGTAAAACCTTACTTTTGTGTACTTTCAACACTTAAAGGCTTATCTAAAATTGACAATGTAGCATAAACATGTAATATTACTCCAACTTTAATTCTGAAGTCATTTATATAAAATAATGTCTCTAACGAACCAATGAGAAGTACAAGCCAGGCCCCCTTTTTTTCCACATTAACTATATAAACCTTTGGGATCTGTTTCAAAGTTTACTGTGAAAGACAAACCTGGTGTCCAGAGAATAGATGTGCAAGTGCACAGTCCATATGACTTATGAATGCAAGAGTCGCATCCTCACTCATATGAGCTTGTACAGAATAGTGTTAGGAGAAAAGCAATTCACTTCCTGGCTCAGCCCTGCTCTCCATCACTCCAAGGCTCCCGCCCACTGCGAGAAACAGGGAGCTTCACTGAATTCTGCTCATCTCATTCCCTAGTCCCCCTGGGTTACAGAACAGTCCTTGTCCTCTGCTTAATCCTCTGTGGATGCTAGGCCCTCAGAAGAGAAAGGAATGCTTCTCAGAAGAAGATTTCAGGACATAACAAATAATGATGTGAAGGAAAGTCCTTTAAAGTTCTCCTATTTATTTCCACTCTGTGCAACTGGACCTAAAGTGAGAAACACTTTTGAGTTTGTTAACAACTTATATAATACCCCTGTCCCCTTGCCAAGAAACAATGCTCAATAGCCCCGGCCCAGTCATTGGAGCCCCAGTCCTCCTCTGAGAATCATGTTATCCAGAGCCATCCTGGGCTTCTCAGGCACTTGCTGTTACATTGTGTTATGTCCCGAATAAGCTATACTGAAATTCTGGCCCTCGGGTCTTTAGAACCTAAGATTATTCAAAAATATCTTACAGAAAAAGTAACTTGCTAAAATCAGATTAGATTCCAGTAATACATGCATGAATTTACTTAAGACTAGTGTCTTTATAAGAGCCAGGAAACTTAGGGGGAAGGCCATGTGATCTTGGACAGCAAGCCAGGAGAAATGCTACTGTCCAGGCAAGGTATTTATGCTTCTTATATTCCATATACAGTTGGTTGGAAATCCAAGCACCAAACATTAAGAAGAGGGCAATACCTGGGTCTTCCTGCAAACAGGGATGAGGAACTCACCCTGTCCTTTCAGACTTGAGTCACAGATAATAAAGCACGGAGACAAAAGGCCTAACTACAACTTAAATGGGGCTATAAGGAGGCTATGTCCCCCAAAGGTATAACTCGCTGAAACCCGAAAAACAGAAGAAAACTTTGAGTTTACTTTTCAATGAGAAAAATGTTGGGAAAGCTGATCTTCACAGCTTTTAATTAATTGCATATAACATAAAGCCCAAAGAAAGAAAGAAAAGAAAATACTAAGTTATCAAAGAAAGAATTTAAAAAAAAAAACATAAAACGGCTTGTTTGGGGGACAAAGTGTGTTGTGTCAAAAGACATCAGTCTGTTTCAGAAGGTAGATGGAACACTAAGGGGTCTCCTGAGATTTGTGACCTGAGGTCCACAATCAAGAGCTAAATTCTGAGAACCTGGATAGGAGCTAAGAAGACCTGTGCAGTGGAACGTTGTATCCAAATTACAAAATCAGAAAGGAAAATGGAGAAATAACAACTGAAACTGAGGAAATTCAAGAAATCATCAGATCCTACTACAAAAGCCTATACTCAACAAAGCTAAAAAATCTGTAGGAAATGGATGAATACCTAGACATATACAAGATACTAAAGTTAAATCAGGACCAGGTAAACCATCTAAATAAACCCATAACACCTAAAGAAATAGAGACAGTAATCAAAAGACTCCCAACCAAAAAAAATCCAGATCCAGATGGGTTTAGTGCAGAATTTTATCAGACATTTATTGACGACATAATACCAATATTCTCCAAACTACTCCACAAAATAGAATCAGATGAAACACTACCTAACTCATTTTTTGAGGCTACAATAACGCTCATTGCTAAACCACACAGAGATCCTACAAGGAAAAAGAACCTCAGACCAATCTCACTTATGAACATTGATGCAAAAATACTCAACAAATCCTTGCAAACCGAATCAAAGAACACATCAAAACGATCATTCATCATGACCAAGTAGGCTTCATCCCTGGCATGCAGGTATGGTTTAACATACGGAAATCCATCAATGTAATCCACTATATAAACAAACTCAGAGAAAAAAAAAACCACATGGTTATCTCAGTAGTTGCTGAGAAAGCATTTGACAAAATTCAACACCCCTTCATGTTAAAAGTCTTGGAAAGAACAAGAATCCAAGGCCCATACCTAAACATAATAAAAGCAATATACAGCAAACCAACAGCCAACATCAAACTTGAAGCAATCTCACTAAAATCAGGGACTCGACAAGGCTGCCCACTCTCTCCCTACCTATTCAACATAGTACTGGAAATCCTGGACGGAGCAATTAGAGAGCAAAAGGAAATCAAAGGGATACAAATTGGAAAGGAAGAAGTAAAAACATCACTATTTGCAGATGACATGATAGTGTACTTAAGCGACCCCACAAATTCCAATAGAGAACTCCTACAGCTGATAAACAAGTTCAGCAAAGTGGCTGGATATAAAATTAACTCAAACAAATCAGTAGCCTTCCTATATGCAAAGTACAAACATGTGAAGAAAGAAATTAGGGAAAAGATACCCTTCACAATAGTCACAAAAAATATGAAATACTTTGGTGTGACTCTAACTAAGCAAGTGAAGGACCTGTATGACAAGAACTTCAAACCTCTAAAGAAGGAAATTGAGGAAGATGTCAGAAAATGGAAAGATCTCCCATGCTCATGGATTAGAAGGATCAACATTTTAAAAATGGCCATCTTACCAAAAGCAATCTATAGATTCAATGCAGTCCTCATTAAAATTCCAACCCAGTTCTTCATTGAGTTGGAAAGAGCAATGTGCAGTTTCATCTGGAATAACAAAAGACGTAGAATAGCAAAATGATCCTCAACAAGAAAACATCTGCGGGAATCACTATCCCTGACCTCAAGCTATATTACAAGGCAATTGTGCTGAAAACTGCATGGTACTGGTACAGAAATAGGCACATGGATCAATGGAATAGAATGGGAGATCCAGAAATGAGCCCTCACGTATATGGTCACCTGATTTTTCACAAAGGAGCAGTAAACATTCAATGGAAAAAGGACAGCCTATTCAACAAATGGTGTTGGTCCAACTGGCACTCAGCATGCAGAAGAATGAAAATAGAGCCTTTCTTATCTCCTTGTACAAAGCTCAAGTGTAAGTGGATCAAAGATCTCCACATTAAACCAGATACACTGAAACTATTACATGAGAAAGTAGGGAAAACCTTAGAACACATAGGCACAGGAGAAAATTTCCTAAACAAAACACCAATGGCTCAAGCTCTAAGGTCAAAGATTGACAAATGGGAGTTAATGAGATTGCAAAGTTTCTGTAAGGCTAAAGACACTATCAAGAAAACAAAACAACAGCCAACAGAGTGGGGAAATATCTTTACCAACCCCATATCAGATAGAGGCCTAATATCCAAGGTATACAAAGAATTCAAAAAGTGAGACACCAGAGATTCAAGCAACCCTATTAAAAATGGGGTACAGACTTAAACAAAAAGTTCTCAATCGAGGAATATGCAATGGTTGAGAAACATCTAAGGAAGTGCTCAACATCCTTAGCCATCAGGGAAATGCAAATCAAAACAACCCTGAGATTCCACCTCACACCAGACAGATTGGCCAAGATCCAAAACTCAGATGACAACAGATGCTGGCAAGGATGTGGAGAAAGAGGAACACTTCTCCACTGTTGGTGGGCTTGTAAACTGATACAACCACTCTGGAAATCAGTCTGGCGGTTCCTCAGAAAATTGGACATAGTACTACCGGAAGACACAGTTATTCTACTTCTGAGCATTTACCCCAGAGATGCTCCAACATAAAACAAAGATACATGCACCACAATGTTCATTGCAGCTCTATTTATAATAGTCAGAAGCTGGAAAGAACCCAGATGTTTTTCAGTAGATGAATGGATACAAAAAATGTGGTACATCTTCACAATGGATTACTACTCAGCTATCAGAAATAATGGCTTAACAAAATTCTTAAGAAAATGGATGCATCTAGAGAATATAATCCTGAGTGAGATAACCCAGGTACAAAAGAACAGACATAATATACAGTCACTGATAATGGGATACTAACCCCAGAAAGCTCTGAACACCCCAGAAACAACTCACAGACTGTGTGAAGTTCAAGAAAAAAAGAATATATTTTAATTAAAATAGAACTGTATCACATTCCCCTTTCCTTCCTACAGCCCCTCCCAGTTTCTCTCCTATCCCCTAAAATTAATAACCTCTTTTACTATATTATTGTTACATATATACATATGTATATGTATATTTACCCACACATACTTAATTACAACCTTTAATTAAAAGAAAAGAAAACTTCTCCAGGTGTTTAGAAGTAATAGTTAATGTCTCTTTTTGGAATTAATGATAAAGTGCAACTAAGAGCTAGAAAGAATGGAACATTCTCACAGCTGACATTCCGGTGGCTTGACTCTGGAACCATTTTTGCCCCAAGCCCTTGACCATGTGAGCATTCTTAGTTTTGTCCACATGGAAACCAGGAGGCCCCATGTCCTACACACATACACTGCACTGGATTTATTTGTGCATTGTCATTTGCAGACTTCTGAAATGGCCTTCCAAACTTTTTGAAGGCAAGTTCTTGGAGGTTGCATGAGCAGGGACTTAGAGAAGGGTGATGTAGGCTGATAATATTCATTAAAACCTACAACCTGTGCAGCCTGGCAGCATTTCCCTACAAACCCAAAAGGCAACCTGAGAACAAGTCCAAGAAATGAGGCAATGGGCCTGATTGATCCAAGTCAGCAAGTCAAGGATCCAGTTGGAGAAGGGGAGGCAATGGGTCAACTCCTAGTCTAGTCAGCTCTGAAGGAGAGAAATGCTGGGTTATATGCTAAGAATTCATTTATGCCGGCTCCCAGGTGTCCCAGAGATTAAGGGAAAAGGACATTCTGAACTCTCCTCACACTGGAATCTAAGAAAGTCCTGAACTAGAGAATCCTTTACATTAACTTGGACATAGCTTTTCAGAGGTACAGGGTTAGTGGATGGAATCATCAAGAATGGAGCCCCAAAAACACAAGATAACCTTGCAGCCTTCCTGATGCCACCAGTTTATAGTGTAGGTCCTAATAACTCATCCTAGCACTGAAAGGGAAAAGGAAAGCTCTCCCGTGACCTCAGGCCACATGTCTATCTGTCTGTCTGTCTTGTCTGTCTGTCTTTCCCTCCACTTGGAACTCTCTCTGTAGACCAGGTTGGCTTCAAACACATAGAGATCTGCCTGCCTCTGCTTCCCAAGTGCTGGGATTAAAGGTGTGCACCATCACCACCCAACTCAGGACACGTTAAAAAAAAACGAAACAAAAAACAAAACAACAAAAAACAAGCAAAAATAAAAAAAAAAAAAAACCAAAAACCTAGTCAGGCATATTAACAGTATGTCAAGTTATAGCAAATTCTGCTCAACTTAGTAGCTTTCTACATATAACAGAAGAGAAGTTCCACCTTGCAATTTGGCATCCATTCCTTTTCCTCTTAAATAAAAAAAAAAAAAAAATCACACCATCTTTTGTTTTAATTTTGCCACCTGGAGCCTTAAATTTTGCCCTCGACTTGATAATTCACAGTGCAGCTCTCAGATGGGCGTGATTAACCACGCTGAGCCATCTGGTAGCCTCCCGTTTTAACCAATCATTCTTGCTAAGTAGGTTATTAAGATCAGTTGTTCCTGGAAGCAGGAGGAGGGCATCTGCTGTCAACAGGGATATGTTGCAGTCTTTTGAAAACATTATTTTGAATTTGGGCCACTTCTAAATTCCCATACTCTAGTTACAGCTCTGCCCTTGGAATGTGCTTCACGGGCATTTCATCGGGAGCATCCCTGAAAGGGATGGAGCAGGGACATGCTAATGAAGCCCTGCAGGAAATAAATAATAAATCTTAGTCACACTAAAGAGCTATTCGTGGTATCATCAGCTATCACCAGTCCACTAACGTTCATTTAGTTTCAGCTGTGTCGTTATCTCATCTGTGAACATACACAGCCATCTGTGGTAGACTGGTTGTGATCACACTGCTCCCATACTGGCCCGAAAGCCACAACCAGCTATAGAAGAGCCCGGATGAGTCCTTAGATAACTTTCTCTGTAAATTGAAATTGAACCTTGATGCTTGAAACTACAATGCAAAGTCCCTCTCACATTTGCATCAGCAATACGGTAGAGACGTGGGTCTTGTACAATTTATTACACTACAGTCTCTCCAGCAGCCATAAACACAGTTGGTATCCCATGATGACATCGACAAGATCCATCACTGGTTGACCTCCAGGCACTGTCAGTTCACTAAGTACCCCGCAGACAATCTCAGTGTCTGGATACCGCAGCAGGAAAGCCAGGAAGACAGTGTGGAGGACAAAGAAAAAAGAAGATGCCCACAGCAGGGAGGGCTTCATTGGATAACAGGTCCTTGCGGTGGTTTCTAGGAAAGGGGCAGAATACAGAAATACTCAGTGGTCCAGGGGAGAGGAGTAGATCGTAGATCGATCGCATCCCTCCTGAAGCTCTGAAGATCAGCTCTTCTCTAGTGCCTTCCTAACCATACCTTATAAAAGCAGGAGATCCTTCATTCTAATCAGAGGGCACCATGTCAGTCAGTTTTGTGGGAGAAGCACATGGAGTGTGTGCACAATCATTCCCTTCAATAGGGGTGGGGGTGGGCACTCTCACTTTCATTTCAGTGAGTGTTAGCTGGGAAGAGGAGGGAAGGAGACATTTCTACCTGCTGGGCTTCAAATAAATCTCAGTTTATGTTCCCTTGGAGTTGACTTTCAAGAGGGAAAAAAAGCATGTAGTGACCCTCAAAACAACCCAAAAAAAGGATACTGGGAGGCTTCATAATTGATCTGTTCACTTGGAGACAGAAAAGGGGCTTAAATCCTCTCTGTACAAAGCAGCCTGCAGGAAAACCATTATTCCTCACCCAGACCTTGTCCCGCACCCCAATCAGAGCTTTCTGTTCCACGGGGAATTGTGTTTTTACATCTATTGTTGCAAATGCTCGGGGGCCACCAGAAGCCAGAGAGTCCAGCTTCTGACTCAGCTGGAGAGCACATTGCTGGATATCTGGGGGCACGTCCCCTGAGTAAAGCCCTTTCAATCCTCTGGCTGTCTAGTAGGCCTTGTGAGCAAAGAATGCAAAACCCCATCGTGCCTGGAAAATCAACTGTGATTAAACCTTGGCTGAACTTTCCCCCACAAAACAAGGTATCACATAAAGTACCCACAAAATCAGGAGTATTTTGGGAAAACAATCATTCACTTGTTCAACCAAGAAAAGGTTTCTAGATCTAATTGTTACCTGCAGTGCGCACCACACAAAGATTGCTGGCTACCAGACAGGGTTGTATAAATAGCGTGACAAACAGCTTCACATTTCAATTACCCCTTGATCATCAGTGCGTAGAATAAAGAGGCAATTTTGCAAAGGAGAAACCACAGGGAATACATTGGACTGACAACTGCCTGGAATTCAATTTACCAAAGTGATATTGAAATATGGGGGAGAAGTCACGGCATGCTGATTGAGTTTCAAGCTGCCCTCTTACTAATACCATCTCACAAACCTGTAGTCTCCATCATCACCATAGCAACATGATCATTATATCAACCCTAAAAACAGGCTACACTGCAGACTGTTCATTTACATCTATGATAAATGCTGGGAAAGTCAGGTACATTATTACATCAGGGCTCTGATAGAACCTGACATTCTAGAAAAATTGCAAAGAGCAGTTGTCTTTAAATACCGTTAGCTATAAACAAACATAGAAAAGATTTATGAATGGGAAAGTCAAATATTCATCTAATGAGAAATAAACCTGAAAAACATGCTTCACCGTAGCCTAAATGGTATTGAAATTTATCTAGATTATCTTATGGGGGAAAGAATACAGCATTTTGTGGTATTTGAAGGGAAGAATGACCATGCACATACACACATCCACAAATACACACACATGGACCCACATACACATGCACACACATGGACACACATACACATGCACACATATAATCATACACTCATATACTCTCTCACACACACAGTTACATGAGCACATTCACATATGCACATGCACATACATGCCCACATATGCATGCACATACATGGACACACACACTCGCTAGACAGAGCAGAGTTGTCACATAGATGTCCAGGGAAGCTGTACACTGCCCATGCTGTTTGCATTTACAGAGTGAAATAAAGGAATGTAAGATGAGATGTTAGAGGGCATTTCTGACAATTTGATTTATTAATTTGATTCATTGTACGAACTTCTTAAGTCTCCAAATGTTCATTTCTATTTCCTTAAATTATACCTCAGTAGAAAGGGTAAAATATAAAAAGTACTACTTCTGGATTTAGCATTTATTAAGTACATTTTCTTTCTCAATACAGAGAAAGTAAGGCACAAAAGCATCAGCGTCGGACTTGGAATGCATCTTAAGTCTTCTTACTTGTTTGTGACTTTGTGAGAAAAGGAGAAAGATCAAATATAAAAATGTATACATTTGCAGAAATAACAGACATTTATCCTTCAAAACTATGAGACATTCAGTATTTTTTCAGAAAAAAAAAAAAAAAAAACACCTGTGTCCTTACAACCCATGAAGTTTCTCCTTTGACTGCTGTCTGTCTAGAGGCTACATGTCATCCCAGTCACAAGACAATCTCCCCTTAGGTTTATGTGCTACTCGCAGCTTGCAGTGAGAATAGTTTGTTCTTATATGCTACATCAAAAAACAAAGCAAAACAACAGAAAAAAAAAAACCACAGAAAGGAAAACGTTGTCCAAATACTTTGCGCACTGCAGTTCAAACAAATTCACAGTCTCCAGAATACACAATAAAAATTTCTGGAAGCAAAGATCATGCAATGCATTGGTGTTTTTCTAGCATGCTGTTGAGAGCGCTGCTATATTATGTCACAATAATGCAGGAACATTGTCTAGAAGAAATCCATATCTGACACAAAGAATCCATCAATAACACACCCCTAAAGAAAAAATAATAAACTCTCCATACCTCTTGCCTCTGTATGCCTTTTTCCTGGAGACTTAGCAGTCTACAGGGCCAATAAACACATACCCACACAGGAGTGTTATAATGTCCAATGTTGGATTGCCAAAATGTTTTTCTTTCTTTAAAATAAGGTCTCACTCTGTAGCCCAGGCAGGCCCCAAACTCATAGTAATTCCATTGCCTCAGTCTCTAAGTGCTAAGGTTATAGACATGAGTAATCTTCCTTATTATGTAGAAAATAAAGGAGTTCTGATTTAACCTCAATAATCAGCATTTAATTAGACATTGAATGTGACAGAGTAGCCACTACTTACTGAAATCTATTGTAGATGCATTAATTTATCTATTCCAGAAATATTAATTGATCACATATAGTGCAATAAGCACTGTGTTGAGCATTGGGGATTCACTCAAAAATCAAAGACACAGGGTCCTGTGAAAGTCACATTCTACAAGTATCTCCATTTGAGCAGAGTAGACAAAGGCCCCTTTCCATCTAACATTACTTTCTACTTGGATGTGACAGGTGATAAATCTTTCAAGCAATAAGCAAACAGATGAGAAGGTACCCACTATTACTAAGTTGTACTGAACTCATCTGTCAATCATCTTGATTCTCCGCCTCTCTCTTCCATTCAAATAATGCAATCTGCAAGCTCTCCACATTACTTCAGTTCTACAATTTCTTTTTTTATTGGATATTTTATTTATTTACATTTAAAATGTTACCCCCTTTTCTCGTTTCCACTCCAGAAACACCCTATCCCATCCTTCCTCTCCCTGCTTCTATGAGGGTGTCCACCACTCCCCCTTTCTGCCCTAGCAATCCCCTAAACTGGGGCACCAAGATTTCCCAGGACCAATGGTCTCTTCCCCCACTGATGTCAGTTAAGGCCATCCTCTGCTACATAAGCAGCAGGAGCCATGGGTCCCTCCATATGTGCTCTTTGGTTGGTGGTTTAGTCTCTGGGAGCTCTGGGGGTGGGGGGTCTGGTTGGTTGATATTGTTGTTCTTCCTCTCTTCACTTTTATTCCTTGTTTGAGAGAGATGCATTTAATATGTGACCCTTTGTTTATTTATGAACATTCCCTCCAAGTCTCTAAATTTACATTTATTATTTTCATTCTATCAATACTGTTCTCTCAAAGGTTAGTTTTAACCTTTGGGTAATTTTTAACTCCTGTAAGGGTCAGCCACACTCATAGTCTTTCAAACATGGTTTTGAATAACTTGTATTTTTTTTAAATTACAGTCCCTATTTTTGTTCCTCTCTATGAGCCCATTTCCATTGCAGTGCCTTCTTGGACTGTCTTTCTAACAACTCAACGGATTCTCCTGCAGATGTAAATGGCCAACCTCTTGCTCATTCTTGGTATCACTATGAAAATGATTAACACCTCCTTTACCCCTACCCCTCATTCTTCATCTGCCTAGACACAGCTATGTGTTTGACACCTCCACTCAGTCCATACCCAGCAGCCCTTCAAACTCTGTGCCAATGGTTCCCACACCCCCTGTTACTGAGTGTAACCTGCAGTTTCACTACTTTAATATGGAACAAAGGCAACACATACAAATAATAAAACGTACTTCAGATTTTGAGTCCTAATCTTTTCCTAGACTAGGTATATACAATGTGATATTCTCTTGGGATATCGGGCAGTTGGGGGAAGCTGCAGTTTGTAGCCAAGCATGCCTTCATGAGGGTAAATGCATAAGACTTTGTAGCTCACTGTTGTTAAACTATGATATTCAGTAAGCAAGGTGTATTGATTGTATCTTTGGCTTACCATATTTTAACTTATAGTGAGTTTATTATGAAAAAGCCCTATAATATATCAACGTTCATTTATATATTCAAAACCCAAGGACCCTCCTTCTCCATTGCCAGTTTAGTTGACACATCTCTCTCATCACAAAATGCTGGGTTCCTTCTCAGTTTCCTTATCATGCACATATTGAAAACAAATGTCTCTATACTCTTATTTCTTTTGTGTATTAATCTAAATGAGTCCAGGTTCCATAGCTATAATTGGATCACAAATGTCTCTTGAGATACTATAGCACAAATAATTCATATAGGTTGAGACAACTTCCCTCTCTCTGATGTTCTTGAGTTTTCCAAACTCCCCAAAATTAACCTTAGATGGCATGGTGACCTTGTCTCATTTCCAGCCACAACTGTTCTTAAGCAATCTGGTATCCACATCTGCCAAGTGTGGAAAGGAGAGAATTAGAGGAAGAAGCATCTTTTGCTTTGTATCTTGCACACTGTGAAAAGCATATTGTCCTACTCATCTGGGCCTTTGTTTCCTGTGTATATTTCTCCCTAGGAATCTAATGAAAGAAGAGGAGCTGTGAACAGAGAACCCAAGTGTTTCCAGTTTCCTGAGTCAGCTGCCAAGTAATGTTACAAATGGACAGCTCATGTTGCTAATAGTATCCATCTTTAATCCCCTATTGAAGTCATTCCTTCAGGGTAATTAACAGTATAAACTCAATATTGGAATATCACATCCAAACTGAATTGTTTAACATCTATGTACATTTAATCAGGTTGGTTAACTTTTCTGAGTATTGTGTGTGAAATGGCGGATATTTAGTGACCATTTAATGAGATAATCTGCACTCAGATTTTAACACTATTCCTAGCAGACAGTGATTATTGATCATCCGCTTTTAAACCTATGTCCCAATAGGTCTCCCCTTTCTCACTCATATTTAATCCTTGGGGCTTTCTTCTAACACTTAAAGCATAAAGTCACAGATTCATTGAGTGAATTACTAGTATTGCAATGATCTGATTTTTATATTGGTTTTGGCTATAGCAACAAAGCCGATTCCCTCATAGTTTATTGCTCTTCTGTCACCCCAAGAGTGACCAGCACAGCACCAGTGGACCTCACAATTATGTGACTGGCTATAATGCCACGTAGCAGCATAGCTCAAAATCATACCAGTGTATCAACTGTCCAAACACTACATAATCTGATTTTTCGGTAGATTTTTCACTGATAGTGAGAATTGCAGACTGATGGGTATGCAGTGATTTTTTCATGCGCAGTTCTATTTCCTAGGTTGTAGAACAAAACCCTAGGACAAAAATGCCAAACCAACATTCAACTGCGTCACACAAAATATGCTAAGGTAAAGCAGGAAGGGAAACTGTAATGTTTCTCCTGATCCTTAAATAAAGAGCAAGTCACTGCTACAAATTCGAAAAAGAAGCAAGCCAGGGCACAGACTCCAGACTCGTAGTGAATGAATGAATCAACTGCTGGTGAAGTTGAGTCAGAAGCTTCAACAAATAACAGGTAACATTTGATACATTGTATCAAAATGACTGGCGAGGAGTGCAGATAACCAACATACCGGCAATGTCAAATTATGCTACAATAAACATTTTATTCAAAGTTACAATCCACAGAATATAATTTGGCAGGATATTTTAGGAGATTCCCCAAGGCAGTGGCCTCTCTGTGAACATAAGCAAGTACCTGTCTGATGGAGCACCCGGCAGGTCATTTTCAATAATTTCTCCTTCTGCTTTTCTTTCATTTGTCAATCCCTGCAAGGCTGGAAAATGTGCCATTTTTTTTAAACATCACTGTTCCCAGCATCGTGCGCTTTCCTCCTTTTGCTTAAGAGAGCGGGTGAAACTGGAACTTTACTCACTTTAACCTCACCCTAGTGCAATTACAGGGTAACGAAGCGCATTTCTGCTCTCAGAGAACGAGGCGGTGTTATTATTTTTAATGTCGTTATTTGGGCAGTTTGTTTTCCTCCTCGGTCCTTAATCAAACTTTAATCAAACTGTGAGCCCAAAGCACAGTTTTTCCAAAGAAAAATGGCCAAATTCAAAGACAGGATCACAGGTGCCAGGTGAGTAACTCTTCTTGCTTTGCTCAACAGATTGGGAGCCCTGATAGTACATCAGGCCTCAACTTCCTTACTGTGGCTTGACAGCAAAGAGAGGCAGTGCAATCGGAGGCTGTGTACACAGCACATCTGTCATCGCCAGGGAAGAGCATCTTGATGATGCCCTTAGGAGACATCATCTAGCATGAAATACCGCATGTTCCTCTGGCCCTTACAAATCAGAAAAGTTCTATCAAGGGGGAAAGAACTCGGGAAGGGGGAGAGGAGAGAGAGGAAGAGAAGAAACTTTGAGGGGGGCTGTCTGTAAGAGAAGGGGGAGAGGAAACCATTTATGGGATGGGGAAGGGTAAACAGGAAGGAGAGGGAGGCATTGTGTGGGGTGCACTCGAGCAGAATAATTCAGCATCCATGAGATGAAATTGAGCAAAGGAAAGCTTGGGCCGCACATCTAGGAAGAGTTTGCTAACAGCGAGCCTATTACACTGCCAAATGGCCTCTCACCAGAAGATGTTTGAGCTCCATTGCCTGGGTCATTTAAAACCAGACTGGACAAAAACATTCAAGGAAACGTTGTGGGAAGCAAGCCTGCCCTGGCGGGGGAGAGTCAAGATGACCTCCCAGCTCTCGTTCCTGTACTCTAATTTCTGTGATATATAACATCATAACATCACATCATTACGCTGTCTCCAAATGGGCAGCTTCTTGAGCTGAGGTTATAATGAGAGTGGATTACTTAGCCTTCCATGTACTCCAGGGGAAGCATGCGGCGGCCCAACCTGTAAACCACAGCTCATTAACCAGCAGCTACTCAAATGATTCTCTGTAGCTCTGGCCTCATTCAAATTAGAACTGGGGATATTTTTTGGACCGGCCAGATGAAAACTTCAGGTTCCCAGGATTTCATAGCCTGTTTTTCCAAAAGCCATGAGTCCTGAGTGTTTTTTAAGCTTTGATTTTATCTCAACAGATGCAGCAGAGAAGAGGAGAGACAGCAAATACAGGAGCCTGCCCTGGTGTGGGTGGTGATGTGAAGCTGTCACATAGAAGAACGTTTTTCATAGGAATAAAACTCCAGACCACTGGTTTCCTTTAGACTCTAAATGCACACACAGATATACATGTCCCTAAAACTACATAAAACTAGTTGGTGGTGGTGCCTGCATGTGGTAAAATGACTAAGGGAATATCATCTTGTTCTGACTCCATTCTGTGTTTGGTTACACAGACAGTTCTCTACCCCTCCCTGCAATGGTCACATTAGCCTTGGAACACATTTGCGTTTTCCATGGACTTGACCATGGTCCAGATGTATCAACCAAAGTGGCAAGTTATGTCTAAAATAACCACTATGATGTTCCAGGAATTAATATTCCAAAGTTGCTTGGATCCTCCTCTAACTTTGATGTATCTTTGTAGGTTTAACCTTTAAAAACTCTGTGTCTCTGAGCTGGGGCACAAAGAGGCTTTTCAGAGGCACAAACTCATAGTCTGGCCATCTATAAAAAGGACTTATAACTTTTAATTGGGTTAATCAGTGTGGTTGTCACTAACTATCTCATGTTTATCCTTACAGTGCCACACACACATACACACACACACACACACAGAGAGAGAGAGAGAGAGAGAGAGAGAGAGAGAGAGAGAGAGAGATAAACATACAAATATAAAACAAATAAAGAAATATGTGTATCAAATATCTGTGAGGTTACAATTATGTTTTACCTGTGTATCTCACGTCAATCAGTTTTGATATGTTAAAGTTACACCTTAAATATGGTTTTCTGTGATTTGTAATCACACACCAGTCTGGAGCATTATTTTATGCCTTTATTTTCTTCTCTTGTTTGCTCCATTGCTTGGCGCATAAGGACAGTTATTTAATATATTAATGAATCTTCTTTCCTCCCTCAGAGAGTATTCTTGTACTGTGAAAAATGCTAGACCTATTTAATGATTTCCTGGGTTCTCTCTCTCTCTCTCTCTCTCTCTCTCTCTCTCTCTCTCTCTCTCTCTCTCTCTTTCTCTCCCTACAATTTCTCAACCCTCATAACTGATTCTGGCTCTCTGGTCGATTCAATTACACTAAACTATTGATCTCTTATTTTATGCTTTGGAAAAATTTAGCTGCACCATCTCAATAATTCATCCACCATTCAGCAAATATTTAAGTGAGCAAGTGAGAAGCCAGGCACCATGCTGGGCTCCAAAACTACAAAAGAACTGTCCTCACAGCCCAGCTTGGAAAATAGGAAAGATGAGCAAACAGAACTTGATATAGCAAGCACCTTATGCAAAGATAAAAGCCACTATGGGAATATGAGAGGAAGCAACTCTATAGAAGAGCCAAAGATGTTTGGCTTCATTTGTACATGCACACACACACACACACACACACACACACACACACACACACACACACACAAACACACACAAGGGCAGAGGATAGTCATTTACCTTGAATTTACCTTGAGACCGTTTGTATTTATTTGTTTTGAGGCAGTGTCATTCAGTGGCCTGGAGCTCACCAAGTAGGCCAGGCTTGCTCACCAAAGAGACTCCAGACCCTCCCAGCACCACAGAGCTTTGACCTACTGGGTTTCCTGGGGAGTTGTTTTACAGAGAGAGAAATGAGCCATAGCACACCTGCATAGCCAACCAGAAGTACATATAATCAATTTATGATTTTCTCCTGGTTTGGTTTGATTTTTGTTTGGCTGGTTGCTTTGCTCTCCTTTGTTTTGCTTGATCCTGGAGCAGCATGTGTACTAGGTAATAATTCTACTACTCAGCTACATACTTGGTATTATTATTTTGAGAGAGGGTCTCTTGATGTTGCCTAGGTCAGTCCTGAATTCACTCTTCATCCCACACAGGCCTTGAACTTTGAATCCTTTCAGTTCCATTCATGAAGAACATGCTTGCAAGTCCTAAGTTATGATTGCTAAATGAATATAAACCATGATGCAATCTGTAAGCCAGATTGTAATGCATTCAAGAAGATACCTGTGCACTATTGTTATTCCCTTTTAAAGTTACTATGACCCTAGTCATCCTTTAATACTGAAACAACCGAGGTCTAGCAATGCTCTGTTTATTCTATTTGAGACAGAGAGATTATGTTGCATGGTCAGAGCTCTGTCTAAGAATGGTACCTCAAGGGAGATACAGCAAAGATTGTATCTAGAATGTAGCTTTTTGCCACCAGTAAATATTGTCCTTTAATTTTCTATTTAAAATACATCTGTTGGATGCCAAGTGTTGGCAATGGCACATGCCTTTAATCCCAACACTGGAAGGCAGAGGAAGGTGAATGTCTTAGTCATGTTTCAACTCCTGCACAAAACATCATGACCAAGAATAGAGTTGGGGAACAAAGGATTCATTAAGCTTACACTTCCAAAATGTTGTTTATCACCAAAGGAAGTCAGGACTGGAACTCAAACAGGACAGAAGCAGGAGCTGATGCAGAGGCCATGGAGGGATGTTGCTTACTCCCTTGCTTGCCCTTGGCTTGTGCAACTTGCTTTCTTATAGAACCCAGGTCTACCAGCCCAGGGATGGCACCATCCACAATGGGCTGGGCCCTCCTCCCTTGATCACTAGTCGAGAAAATGCCTTACAGCTGGATCTCATGGAGGCCTTTCCTCAACTTAGGCTCTTTCTTTGTGATAACTCAGCTTGTGTCTAGTTGACACAAAAACAGCCAGGACAATGAATCCCTGAATTCAAGACCAGCATGATCTACAGTGAGTTCCAGGACAGCCAGGGCTACACAAAGAAACCCTGCCTCAAAAAAAAGAAAAAAGAAAAGAAAAAAAAAAGTTATATCTATCCAAAGGATAATATAACATTATATCCTAAGTAGTATAGCAAAAATAAATTAGCCTCAATACTGTGTCTATTTAGCGGAATAACAGCAGACTCTCCTTTATGGCTTATGACCTATGCAGCCAATTTCCTGGCCTTGTTCACTGTCTCAGTTGTGGGTTCTAGCCTCTTGAAGCAGGTTTTAAATCTAATCAGAAACCGAATGGTTATCCACATAACACTTTTTCTGTCATTATTGTACCAGTGCCAGGCCAGTATCTATTGTAGCTTAAGGAGTTCACAGCTGGGTGAAACTCTCAGTTACTGTTATCCGTGTAGTGTCCCTACCACCATCCGGCTCTGTGAAAGCTAGCCAGTGGCGATGAAGCTTCCTGTCCGTATCCTTTCATTTTTCCATGCTTATGACTCAAGTAAGTGGTATCGATGATTTATTGGTATTGATGACTTGCCAATAGATTCCGTACACCTCTCAGTCCTTCTCAGAAAAGCTTTTTGTTGCATTAAATGGCAGTTAACAGGGGGAAGCTGCTGGTAACTGTGTGGATAAGAGACAGGGAGTTTTTGGCATTAAAAAAGTCAACAAACAATGGACTGGATAGGCTTGAGAGGAAGATAAGGAATGGGGCAGAGAGGGGGAGAATGCAAAGCTGGATGCATAGAGAAGTGGGGATGGATCTGGGGGGAGGTGAGAGAGGAGGAATGAACATGATTAAAATAAAATACATCGTATGAGATTCTTAAAATATTAAACAAAGAATTTAGTCTCAGTGGGATGGAATTCATGATCAGCCTTCATCCTGTGTCTTGAGACACCCTTTGTTACCAAAGCCAGTCATGGTCCCATTTCAGAGTTACTGGAAACTGCAGCCATTGCTGCCTTTCTTTCTTTAATGGTTGGTATTGCCTTCAACCCAATGCAGATACAAGTGACCGATATTATTTTCTTATATAAAACCCACGAGATTAGATTTAATATTTAGGTTAAAATTCAGGTTAAAAACCACAAGACTCTGGACTCTTAAAAACTAGATCTTAGAAATATTAATGGTACTAACAATAAATAGTTGAACACTGGGTCTGTTTAGAACAGCAAAAAGCATTTTCAGAGTTATGAACTGTATTTATGGGCAAATTCCTAACGTCTGCTACAGAGTTTCAAGTAAACGGACTACTTAACATTTTCTACAATCAGCCTGAAGACTGGGAATCCACTGCCTTCACCAGCCATTCACTTATTGGTTTAAAGGGCTCAATCTGCCAAATGTTCTTCTGCATGATTCATGTAACCCAGACCTGCACAGTCCCACCTTCTGTCCTGTTTCTGACTCCTGCACATAGAGACGCTAGCGTGCTTTGGGGATGCCAGATCTTCCCTAGTCATACCTGGGAGTCGTAACTTCTGTAACTGATGGGGATGACAAGAGTAAGCAGCTCCTGCCTCTTTGCACAGGTTCTGGACAAGGATTTTGTTAAGATTATTTATAGGAACTTTCACGGACTCTTTGAAATGCATATTATCTTCACCCTGAGAGGGATACAAAGACAGAGAAGCCTGCTGTTATAGTGTTTGTAAATGACAGTCATTACATGGAGTGAAGCTTCAGATTAGGTCCCCCAAACACTTGGTAGATGCAGTGTTTTGCTACCGCCCTATTCACTTGTTAAGCTTGGGAAAAGTGGATTCCACCCAGTGGCATTAAATCATACTTTATATTAAGAAGAAAGGAGACAGGTAAATACCAACAGGTTCTCAATCTCTGCAAGTGACTCCAATGTGCCTCTAGTGAGTCACAATAAAGATGTATGAATTTTAGTGCTCATAGAAATTATTTTAAGTGTAGCATTGGAACAATCTTGGTATCCAAATCCAACAATGTTATCAGAACTTACCCTGCCAGTTTTGAACCACAGAACATTAAGTTGTGGAGTCAATTTGAAAGAAAATAAAAATTACCTATATCACCAACACATTAAGGACTAATGTGGCCAAATTCTCTTCCTTATTTTTTTTTCCCTAATGACTCAGACTTCACACAAATACTTGTTAGACATAGACATCAGATATTTCAGACACCCCAACTATGCAGATGCTATAGAATACAAGTTTACCAGGAGTATAAACAATAGTCTATCCCAAAACCACAAAAGATTCATTTTTGAAAACTGCTTAAAGACTTTTAACTGTTCTCAAAATATCATTTCATATACACATATCTTTTCACAACTCATACAATATTTATATGTAAATAAAATCTGTTGACGTCGAATCATTTCAAAAAACATATTCAGTAGACCTGCTAAATTCAAGGCAATATGTTAAGGAGGTTTAGAGAAAGAGAGAAGGGAGAGATCACAAAGATGACTGCACAAGGCTCAAAGCCTGCATGGACCTATATTTCTGAACTCCAACTCTTTCTACTACAACCCAGTCAGAGATTCAGGGCTGCAGGTGACCAGAACTCCTGAAAAACTCTTTCTTTCTCTGGAAACTGGAGCTAATCACTTCTTCCCTATATGTGCTGAATTTCTGGCTTGCTTTTCTTTCTTTCTTTCTTTCTTTTTTTCTGACTCTTTCCTAGCCTCCCCTCCATACCCGGGCTTTCATTGTCCATTCCTCAGAGAAACAAGCATCTCTTGTCTCTCTATAACCCTGCTCAGACATGGTCCGAATTCACCTGTGAATACCCTCTACTTTTGACCAATCCTGTCGAATCCCAACCCAGAACAATCAATCTATAAGATCAGTAGTCATCGCTTATCAAACCCAGAGCCACAGAGTTTCGCACAGTTCATAATCTATCAGAAGGCATGTCTCAATCAATCATGGGACAGAATGTGTTATAGTATTTTCAGGGAACACATTTTGGAGAGGATTATTTCTGAGTAGGACAGTACAAGGTACTTTGTGGGAATGTGATATTTGAGGCCAACCTCACAGAGGAAGGGTTTATCAAGAGCAAGTTGAGAGCAATTGAGATAAGGAGACGAGAACACAGGACTGGTCTGTGAGAAAATCTGGGACACTATCAGGTTAAGGAAATAGATTGGGGTCTAAGGGAGGTGGTTGGAAAAGTCTCCAAAGTTAATTGGAAAGAAGATTTGTGTGGCCTCAAATTTCATGATAAAGAACTCAGCATTCACGCTCTATGGCATGAGCCATTAAAGGTTAGTCAGCAAAGAAATGATACAATCAGTTGTGTTCTCAGAATAAAACTGTGGAGCTTGAAAGCCGGGTGGGAGCCGAAGGAGGTGACTGAGAAAAGGAAACTTTTAAAGGAGACATATGTTCATCTCCTGAGGTGAGCTGGATACTCTCTAGGCCCCATGTCTATTCAGACCCATCTTTTTTTTTATCTCCCTATCTATCCATCTCTCTTTCTTAACCTCCCCCCCTTGTGTGTGTGTGTGTGTCTATGTGTGTCCTGAGAGAATGAATGATTACATTGCAGACTCTATTTAATCTAGTTTTTATTTAAGTCATCACTGTTAAGGACTCACAACAATCTGTGTAAAGAGGAGAATGAGCTTAAAGTACAAATGTTCTTAACTTACCATGCGATTACACCCTGATAAACTCATCTTAGGTTGAAAATACCAAGCACTCGGTCAGCTTGGTGGAACAGTGTGTAAATCTGGTCACTATCAAGCCTGATGATCTGGGTTCTACCCCCAGGATCTACATAATAGAAGAAAAGAACTAACTCCTAGGATTTGAATTCTGGCCTCCATGTACACACCTTTGTACATGTGCCCCCACAAGTACACACACTGCAAAATAATAAATGTAATTATGTATTTCTATACCACAAAACTCAAAAGGTATACTTACTAAACCCAACCTATGGAACTGCTGCTCATCTTATCATATCACTCAAAATACCATGTTCCAAAGTAGAAGAAATTTCATGAAATTTTTTATAGTAACAGGACAAAGAAAACCGCCAATCAAAACACATTTTTTAAGTATGTAGATGGGAATAAGCAGATAGTTATAGCAAAGCAGAAAAAACTCAGCTGTAGGCTTTAGAAAATGTCTGTTGACTCACAGCATTTTGATTTGATAGATTCCATTGAGTCAGATGTAGATGATGCCAAGTTTCCCTTACTAGAATGTAGAACCAGAGCACATTAAGGCATAAGCATGTCCTGGAAAACTTCTAGTAAGACATAATCACACTGCCAAAAGAGCTTAATTAATGTCTCCATCTCAGATTGGTAACACAATCCTAGAACTCTTATAAGCCTGTGTCTGAAAGAAAACTGCTTTTACCTTGGAGTCAAAGTCACAACCAAGAAAACTACATTTCAGGTATCAACACACACTGAGTTTTCAAGCCTGACCAGCATAGCTTACAGATACAGCAGCCTGAGGTATCCACTGTAGCTGGCTGCCTGGTCGCAAAGATGAGACTTGACTTAACCCAGCAAGGGGTGTATGTCACTGTTTATATGATGTATGCAAGGGGCTGATCCAAAGAGGAAAGCACTGAGAAAATGGAGAGCTAGCTTTTCAAGATGCAGGTCTCTGAGCAGAAACCAAAGAAGAAACTGCTTGGAGTCTTCTGTGGAGGTCTATGTAGCCTATTGAAACAGATCAGATAATACCTAAAGGGCAGGTGGCTTATTTGTTCTAAATGCAGCAAGAGGTAATGGCGTGCTTGAGTCACCTCTGCAGCAGCTTGAAATTTCACAACTGCTCAAACGTTTCCTTTGACAGCTGTGCTGTGCGTTCATTATGCCGTCAATGTGAGCTTCATAAAGGAACGAGTGTCTGGTAGGGGGAGGGATGGGGAAAGCAAGTGTTCAATTTTTTTTCCCTTGTGTGTGTGTTTTTTTTTAAATCTCTCTAATTGGTTTAGACCAATCAAGTAAGGCCCAACTCCTCTACCCCAAAAGTATTCAAATTACCCATTTCATACACCGTTCCATCTTTTACAGAAGATAAAATTAATCTTCCATGATTTACTTGAAGTTAGAGATTACACGTCACCCACTCACATGCTCTAGGAATATGTTTAACTGATGCACAGGAGAAAACTGAACGGCCATAGGGAGACTATGGGTAGGGCGTGGAGAAGAACGCCCTCTTGTCAGTCACGAAAGGAAATTTTAAGGTAAAACTGAAAAGTAAAAGTAACTCTTCAGGATAGGATTTTAAAAGGACAGGAAGAGGGACTCTGACACTTCCTCCTAATTTCAGAAAGATGGTGAGGTACATAGGAGTCTGGGAAAACAGGAGGAGAATGTGATGTCTCTTGTAAGCTTTGGCTCTGATTATAACAGACCAAAGGGGCTCTGCTCTGAGGATGCCAGCGTCCCTCCCTTTGGCTCTACAAATCCCCTTCTAAATCAACCTTGCTCCCGCAGAGAGCTGTGGATGGGAAGCCCTCACATATGTAAGGCTTCTTCCAGTTCTCAGCTCAGCTCAGCTGTGAGCACTTCCAGCTGAGAGCAGGCAGGAGCTGCAGCCTGGATCTGAGGTGAGGCCTTTCTGTGTGGCACCGACCAATTAGGGAAGCAGAAATTCT
The DNA here is from genome assembly GCF_963924665.1 of Micromys minutus. Classification (NCBI taxonomy): domain Eukaryota; kingdom Metazoa; phylum Chordata; class Mammalia; order Rodentia; family Muridae; genus Micromys; species Micromys minutus. Next base: position 40,227,674 of record NC_137984.1, on the reverse strand, counting down.
CTCTCAAATATGGATCAGTTTAATGACCAGTGTCCCTGCCAAAATCACACTTGACTTCAACTCTCTCTCAAACACATGAAGTAGAGCAAATTAAATAATTCTTTCCCTCTTGCTTTGTTTCCTTTTTGGCACCTTGACCAGCCTGTTAAAATAGTTCATGTAGCTGACCTGATTTGTGTTCACCTCTATTCCCTTGTACCTGGCACCTAACTCCAAATGATTGAAAGGTGTCCATGGTAGCTGGTTACCTTTTTTTGAAGCTGACAGATCTTTCCATTTCCCTTTTGCTTTGTTGGAATGTTTTTTTGATGTGAAAGCTGTCCCCTGGTCCTTGGTAGTTTAAACATTTTAATAAGTGGATATCAGCAAGTCACAGCGTCCAGAAGAAGTGAAGAAACCATAATGAAGTCCACATTAACCTATTTACACATTACCCTAATTGGTGCTAATTTTAAAGTCATGGTCTCTAGCACTGGCCTACTCTAATGAAAACAGCTCTGGGAGTTGGACAAAACAAATGATAAAATTAAGGGGTACAGTCTTAGTGGTAACCGTGAAATGTACAACTTTTTGTCTACAGAAAGCTTATTTTTATTGGTTATATTTTATTTACATTCCAAATGCTATTTTCCCTTTCCAAGTTTCCCCTTCATAAACCCTCTATCCCACTCCCTCCCCCAGCTTCTATTAGAGTGCCCACCCACCCTCCCCTCCTGCCTCCTACACTGGGGCATTGAGCCTTGGCAGGACCAAGGGCTTCTCCTCCTATTGATACACTACAAGGCCATCCTGTGCTACATGTGCAGCTAGAGCAATGTGTCTGTTCATATGTACTGTTTGGATAGTGGTTTAGTCTGGGGGAGCTCTGGTTGGTTGGTATTGTTGTTCTTATGGGGCTGCAAACTCCTTCAGCTCCTTCAGTCCTTTCTCTAACTTCTCCATTGTGGACTCTCTTCTCAGCTCAGTGGTTGGCTGTGAGCATCGACTTTGTATTTGTCATGATCTGGCAACACTTCTCGGGAGACAGCTATATCAGGCTCCTGTCAGCATGCACTTCTTGGCATCGGCAATAGTGCCTGGGTTTGGTGGCTGTATATGGGCTGGGTCTCCAGGTGGAGCAGTCTCTGGATGTCCTTTCCTTCAGTCTCTGCTTCAAATTTTGTCTCTGTATTTTCTTTTATGAATATTTTTGTTAAAAGAAAGCAATTCACAAGTATTTACTATAGGCGTCTTGTTGCTACACACTTCAGTAAAGTGATGTTTTTTTCAGAGAACATATAGTCTAATTGAGGAACCAATGTACCAATGTTTGTCCCTTAAGATTTGTTATACAGTACAACTAAGTAACAAGTAGTTTATAATATTTGGGGGCTTGAGAGGGAGATGTGGTGTGAAAAGCTAATTAGACTTCTGGATACTATGTATAAGTAAGTGTCCACCATTCTTGTAAGCAATGATGTTCCACACAGTGTATAACATCATTGGTCCCATCTTACAACTGAGAGAAAAATACAGTGGTTCAGAAACCAACTAGTAATGCTGATGTTAATTAGAATTTAGAAAGAGAAACATTTGTGTTGAAATGCATGAAAATTGCTTTGACAATGAGATAAACAATGACATTGAGCACAATTGTTCCAAAATACTTGGCAGAAGTTTCCAAATAGTTTGAATTACTTCCATCAATCTTAGGATTTCTACCTAATCCAAAATGATGCTAAAACATCACAAGGAAGGGAACCAATACAAAGCTGACCCTAGGACAAGCATCTTAGAGACAACAAGACTATGGCATATCTTCCTGATATGCTTTTACCACAATAGAGTTAACATGACTATATAATTATATCATTATTCTCTCATCCTAGTGGACACACAATGAATTAAAAATAATGTAGGAATGCTTCCATTATATTGTTTTGCAAAGTCTTCAGTGTTAGTGTTCCCTCCCCTCATTCCCTTCTTTATTATGCTCCTCCAGTTCTCTATGTATCCCTCTTCTTCCCCTTGGTCTCTCCAGAACACTATATTCTATTCCCTCAAAAGAGCCCCTCCTGCCCCTGGCCCCTTTTTAGGTATCTAACTTTCGCATTACTATATCATAGCACACATACTGAAAGTTTTGAAAACTAACATCCACATATGAGATAGTATGCACGCAGAATTTGTCCTTTGGCATCTGGGTTACCTCACTGTCACGCGCCCATGCTTCCCGCCGGTAGGAACAGGCGTTCAACAACAACAAGATTCTTCTGCGGACAACCTTTATTTTACAGCACTCTGAGCAGGGGACTTCCTGAGCAGGAAACTTCTCTCTGAGCAGGGGACTCTCTACCGGGGTCTTCTGTATAGGCGATCTCTCACGTGCGACCTCCCCTCGTGGGATCTCCCCTCACCGGGTCTTCCTCATGCGATCTCTCTTACTGGGTCTCTCTTCCACGTGCGATCTCTCCACAATCTCTCCTATCGGGTCTCTCTCCACGTGGGATCTCTCTGCCATCTCTCTTACCGAGTCTCTCTCCACGTGGGATCTCCCGCAATCTCTTCACGTAAGGGGGGGGGGGAATGCACTGCTTATATATGCCTAAGAGACTTGTGTTGCTACCTGATTGGTGCATCCTCCAGTAGCTCATTCACGTGCCCTGAGATTGGGCTATGACTTATGTGGTTGCCAAGCAACACGAGGGAAAAGGTTTTTGTAGTCTGAATAATGGGCAGGAAGCTGGCGCCATCTATTGGCGCCAACGGCTTCCTACACCTCACTCAGGATAACTCTATCTAGCTCTATGCAAATTTTATTTTTTAAGAGTTGAAAAAAAATATTTCATTGTATATATGTACTACATTTTCATTTTCCATCTATCAGTTGATAAACATCTATTTCCAATTGCTGTCCTTTATGGGTAGAGCAACAGTGCAACTGGATAAAGAAATATCTCTGGGGTGGGATAGAGAGTCCTTTGGGAAGTATGGCTAGATTTTGAAGGAGATCAATTCCAAGATTCCCTCGGAGCCTCCACACTGGTTTCCATACCGTTGTACACCTTCACTCTCACCAGCATTTAATAACTGTTCTCTTTTCTCTGTCACTAACATGAGCTGTCATCTGTTTTTATTAATCTTGACCATTCTGACTTGGAGTAGGGTGACATCTCCAAGTAATTGAAATATACTTTTCCCTTATGGCTAAGGATGTTGAACATCCCTTTAACTATTTCTCAAAAATTTGCATTTTCTCTTTTGGAAACTCTGTTTAGTTCTATATACTACTTTTAAATTGGGTTATTTGCTTTCTTGCTGCTGAGAATTTTATTTTTGGTTTTTAGTTCTCACATATTCTACATACTCACCATCTACCAGATGTATGACTGGTAAATTGTTTCCCCAATTCTGAGGGCTTCTACTTTCCTGTGTGAAGCTTCATGAGATATCATTTAATTATTAGTCTTAGTGCCTGTGCTATCGATGTCCTGTTTGGGAAGTCCTTTCTTGCCAGTGAATTCAGACCTACTTGCCACTGTCTCTTCTATCATATTAAGGGTATCTGGTTTTCTGTAGGTTCTCAATTGATTTGGAGTTCATTTTTCTTCCATATGATAGATATGGATCTTTTTTCATTCTCTTTCATGCAGCCATATGGTTTAACAAGCATCATTTACTAAGGATATTATATTTTCTCCACTGTGTATTTTTGGGGTTTTTTTTTTTTTTTTTTTTTTTTGGTGTCTATATATTTATTACAATAGTGTGTAAACAAGAGAGTCAAGTAACAGCTTCCTGACTGTGTCCATCAAGGCCTGTAGGGTTAGTGGGGTCCTGTGTCTGCTCCACCACAAGGCACAACTGCTCGGGGAGACAGGGCCCTGGAAGTTGACTAGAAGAGATCTGTGGAACAAAGCAAGCCTACAAGGCATCAAAAATAATGGGAAGTGGTGGTAATAGTAACAATCTAGAAATCCCCATAAAAGACCAACTGAGACAAGAAGATTGCATTCAATTTGGACCTCTGTTTGAGTTGTCAGTGAAGTAGAGGAGGGGAAAATAAAAACTAAGCTTTCAATGACGGATTTAAGAATTTCAGAAATAAGTGATATTTGCAAATAAAGCAATCAGCTCTTTTATGAAGATGTGATGCAAGAAGCCAACAAGAGATGCTTTTAAATCATGCAACATGTCCTAAATCCCACCATATAAATGTTCAAATGTTTTAAAGCTTAAAGGGAAAGTGCCCATAAAGATAAGACATAAATGTGTGGCAGCAGAGGAGACTGTTTCTAAAAGAGGGAGTTGACATCTGAAGGGAATGCAGGTATGAGCGTATAGCATTCCTCAGTTCTTCATATATTAAAAATTTATCATTGGATATCATATGTATTTACATTTAACTGTTACCCCCTTCCTCAGCTTCCCCTCCAGAATTCCCTATCCCATTTCCCACCACGCACCCACTCCTACCTCATCACTCAGGCATTCCCCTACACCGGGGAAATGAGACTTCACAGGACCAAGGAGGGCCTCTCTGCCCATTGATGCCAGACAATGCCATCCTCTTCTACATATGGAGCTGGAGCTATGGGTCCCTCCACGGGTACTCTTTGGTTGGTGGTTTAGTCTGTGGGAACTCTGTGGAGTCTGGTTGGTTGATATTATTGTTCTTCGTATGGGGTTGCAAACCCCTTCAGTCCTTTCTTTAACTCCTTCATTGGGATCCTCATGCTCAGTCCACTGATTGGCTTTGAGTATCTGCCTCTATTTGTTAGACTCTGGCAGAGCCACTCAAAACACATCTAAACCAGACTCATGTCAGCAAGCACTTCTTGGCATCTGCAATAGTATCTGAGTTTGGTGTTTGTATATGGGAGGGATCCTCAGGTGGGAAAGTTTCTGAATGGTTTTTCTTTCCATGTGTTTTCTACACTTTGTCCCTGTAATTCCATTAGACAGATGCCATTCTGGGTTGAAAATTTGAAGATGAGTGGGATGCCTGTACCCCAACCTGGGACCTTGCCTAACCTCTGGATATGTTCTCCACAGGATCTCCCTCACCTTTGCTCGGCATTTTAGCTGATTTAGTCACCTTTGATTCTGAGAGCCTCTAGCTTTCTTGGCATCTGGGACTCATTTGCTGGTGGTTACCACTGGTTCCCCATCCCCTATTGCTACACACCTCTGTTCAAATTTCTGACCCTCGGTATATCATTTCCTTCTCCTCCCATACCTGGTCCTGCCCCACTTTTTCTCCCTTTACCTCCTCTGTTCTTCCCAAGACCCTCCTATCCTCTATCTCCCTTGAGTATTTGTTCCCCCTTCTAAGACAGACTGAAGCATAAACAATTTGGTATTACTTCTACTTGAGCTTCATATAATTTGTGAATTGTATCTCAGATATACCGAGTTTTAGGGCTAATATCCATTCATCAGTGAGTGCATACCATGTGTATTTGTGTGTGTGAGGGGGGGTAGAAACTGGGTTACATTACTCAGGATATTTTCTAGTTACATTCATTAGCTTGAGAATTTCATAAATCATTGTTTTTTAATAGCTGAGTAGTACTCCATTGTATAAATACACAACATTTTCTGTATCCATTTCTCTGCAGAAAAATATGTGGTTTCTTTCAAGATTTTAGATATTATAAATGAGGGTGCTATGAATATAGTGGAGCATGTGTCCTTGCTATATGTTGGAGCATCTTTTGGTTATATGCCCAAAAGTGGTAGCTGGGTCCTCAGTTAGTACTATGTTTCTGAGGATCTTCCAGACTGATTTCCAGAGTGGTTGTACCAGTTTACAACCCTACCAACAGTGGAGGAGTGTTTCTCTTTCTCCACATCGCCACTAGCACCTGCCGTCACTTAAGGTTTCTATCTTACCCATTCTGACTTGTGTGAGGTGAAATTTCAGGGTTCTTTTATTTGCATTTCCCTGATAACTAAGGGTGTTGAACATTTCTTTGGCCTCTTCTTGACCATTCAATATTCCTCAGTTGAGAATTTTCTGTTTAACTCCGTCCCCATTTTTAGTAGGGTTATTTGGTTCTCTGGTGTCTAACTTCTTGAGGTATATATATATATATATTGGGTATTTATATATATAGGGCATATATATATATATATATATATATATATATATATATATATATATATATATATATATATATATATATATTGGGTATTAGCCCTCTATAGCATGTAGAATTCGTAAAATTATTTTTCCAATCTAGTGATTGAAATCTTCTCCTATGGACAGTGTCCTTTGCCTTACAAAAGCTTTACAATTTTATGAGGTCCCATTTGTCTATTGTTGATCTTACAGCATAAGCCACTGGTGTTCTGTTCCCCTCTTCCCATGTGTTTAAAGCTTTTCCCCATTTTCTCTTCTGTTAGATTCAGTGAATCTGGTTTTGTGTGGAGGTCATTGATCCACTTGAACTTGAGATTTATACAAGCAGATAAGAATGAGTGGATTTGCATTCCTCTACATGCTAACATCTAGTTCAAACAGAATCATTTGTTGAAAATGCTATCATTTTTCCCAATAGAAGATTTTAGCTCCTTTGTCAAAAATCAGATGACCATAGTCGTGTCGTTTCATTTCTGGGTCTTCAATTCTATTTCACTGATCTGCCTGCCTGTCTCTGTAAAAATACCACACAGTTTTTATAACTATTGCTCTGTAATAAAGTTTGAGGGATGGTGATTCAACCTAATCTTTTATTGTTCTTTTACTGTTGAGAATAGTTTTTGCTATCTTGGGTTTTTGTTGTTATTGTTGCTCCAAATGAATTTTCAAATTTCTCCTTCTAACTCTAAGAATTGAGTGGGAATTTTGATGGAGATTGTATTGAATCTATAGATTGCTTTTGGCAAGATGATCATTTTTACTATGCCAATCTATGGGCATAGGAGATCTTTCCTTCTTCTGAGATCTTCTTTGATTTCTTTCTTGAGAGACTGAAAGATCTTCCTATACAGATCTTTCACTTGCTTGGTTAGGGTCACATCAAGGTATTTTATATTAGTCATGACTATTTAGAAGGTTGGTTTTTTTCCTAATGTTTTTCTCTGTTTATCCCTTGAGAAGAGGAGGGCTACTGATTTGTTTGAGTTAAATTTCTATCCAGCCACTTTGATAAAGTTGTTTATCAGGTTTAGGTAGTTCTCTGGTGGAATCTTTAAGAGTTCTTTGGGGTCACTTATGTATACTACCATATCATCTACAAATACTGATATTTTGACTTCTTCTTTTCTATCTCTTTGACCTCCCTTTGTTGTCAAATTGCTATGGATAGGACTCCATATATTGAATAGGTGGGGAGAGAGTGGAGAGCCTTGTCTAGTCCCTGGTTTTAGTGGAATTGCTTCAAATTTCTCTCAGTTTAGTTGATGTTGGTTACTGGTTTGCTGTATATTGCATTTACTATGTTTAAGTAAGTACCTTGAATTCTTAATCTTTCTAACAATTTTACCTCAAAGAGATGTTAAATTTTGTCAAATCATTTCTCAGCATCTAACAAGATGATCATGTGGATTTTTTTCCTTTGAGTTTGTTTATGTAGTGGATTACATTGAGAGATTTCTGCATATTGAACTATGCCTGCATTTCCAGGATGAAGCCTACTTGATCATGGTGAATGATCATTTTGATATGTTCTTGGATTTAGTTTGTAAAATATTTATTGAGTATTTTTTCATTGATATTCATAAGGAAAATTGTTCAGATGTTCCCTTTCATTGTTGGGTCTTTGTGTGGTTTAGGTATTGGTGTAATTTTGGCCTCATAGAAGAAATTGGTAGTGTTCTTTCTATTTCTAATTTCTGGAATAATTTAAAGAGTATTTCTATTAGGTCTTCTTTGATGTTGTGAGAGAATTCAATACAAAACTGGCTGGTACTATACTTTTGGGGGGGGTTGGAAGACTTTTAATAACTGCTTCTATTTCTTCAGTAGTTGTGGGACTATTTAGATGGTTTATGTAATACTAATTTAATTTAGAAACCTGTTACCTGTCTAGAATATTGTCCATTTCATCCAGCTTTCCCAGTTTTGTTGAGTATAGTCTTTTGTAGTAGGATCTGATGATTTTTTGAATTTTCTCAGTTTCTGTTGTGTTGTCTCCCCTTTCATTTCTGACTTTGTTAATTTGGATACTGTCTCTGTGCCCTCTGGTTAGTCTGGCTAAGTGTTTATCTATCTTGTGATTTTTCTCAAAGATCCAGCTCCTGGTTTTGTTGATTTTTTGAATAGTTCTTTTTGTTTCTACTTGGTTAATTCCTGCCCTGAGTTAGATTATTTCTTGTCAACTACTTCTCTTGGGTGAATTTGATTCTTTCTGTTCCAGAGCTATCAGGTGTGCACTCAACCTGTTAGTGTATGCTCTCTCCACTTTCTTTTTGGAAGTACTCAGAGCTATGAGTTTTCCTCTTAGCACCGCTTTCATTGTATCTCATACATTTACATATGTTGTGCCTTCGTTTTTATTAAATTTAAAAAGTTTTTAATTTCTTTCTTCAATTCTTCTTAACCAAGTTATCGTTGAGTAGAGCATTGTTCAATTTCCAGGTGTATGTGGACTTTATGTTGTTATTGTTGTTATTGGAGACCACCCTTAGTTTATGGGTTTTTACTAGGATGCATGGGATTACTTCAATAATCTTGTATCTGTTGATGTCTGTTTTGTGATGGATTATATTGTCTATTTTTGGAGAAGTCATCATGAGCTGTTAGGAACATGGTATGTTCTTTTGTTCTAGAATGAAGTGTTTTATAGATCTCTGTTAAGTTCATTTGGCTTATAACTTCTGTTAGTTTCACTGTGTCTCTGTTTCCTTGTTCTGCCCATTGTTTAGAGTGGAGTATTGGAGTCTCCCACTATTATTGTGTGAGGTGCAATGTGTGCTTTGAGCTTTAGTAAAGTTTCCTTTATGAATGTGGGTTCCATTGCATTAGGAACATATATTTTCAGAATTGAGAGTTCATATTGGTACACTTTTCCTTTGATGTGCACCAAGTATCCTTCCTTATCCTTTCCACAAACTTTTTTGAAAACTGATTTTATTCAAGATTAGGATGGCTACTCCAGCTTGTTTCTTAGGACCATGTACTTGGAAAATTGTTTTCCACCCTTTTGATGTGAGGTATTGTCTATCTTTGTCACTTAGGTGTGTTTTCTGTATGTAGCAAAACTCTGGGTCCTATATATGTATCCAGTCTTTGTCTTGCTATTTGGGAATTTATTCCATTGATGTTAAGAGATATTAAGAAAAAGTGATTGTTGCTTCCTGCTATTTTTGTTGATAGAGGTGAAATTATTTTTGTTTGGCTATTGTGTGTGTGTGTGTGTGTGTGTGTGTGTGTGTGTGTGTGTGTGTTTGTTTTGAAAGAACATTGCCTTCTTGCTTTTTCTACACTATAGTTTTCCTCCTCATGTTAGAGTTTTTCATCTAATATCTTTTGTAGGACTGAATTCTTGAAGAACATACTTTGTAAATTTGGTTTTGTCATGGAATATATTGGTTTCTGCATCTATGTAATTGAGACTTTTGCTGGATGTAGTAGCACTGGCTGGCATTTGTCTTCTCTTAGGGTGTATATGACTTCTGCTCAGATTAGATAAAAAAGCAAGTAATCATTCTCCTATTGCAGAGATATTGGCAGCTGATGTCTGTGGGGAAAAAACCTTCAGATTTCCTCACTAATATGGCCCACATATGTCTCCCATGTTCCACTGTCTGATCTTACACCATGTACCTCTTAGCAGCAGCAACTAGACTCTGTATTTAAAAACACTCTTCCATTGCTATTAGGATTACAAGCTGGTGCAACCACTCTTGAAGTCAGTCTGATGGTTTCTCAGAAAATTGGACATAGTACTACTCAAGCACACAGCTATACCACTCCTGGGCATATACCCAAAAGATGCTCCAACATATAACAAGGACACATGTTCCACTATGTTCATAGTGCCTTATTTATAATATCCAGAAGCTGAAAAGAACAGACAAACTTGTGTGGAATACAAGAGGTAAAGAGAAAAAAAGGGGACAGGACCAGGTCCTGTCCTGAGAGGAGACTGGGAAGATGTGCAGAGGGTCAGAAAATTAAACAGAGATGAATAGCAGTGGGGGATGGGAAATTGGGGGTAGTCACCAGCAAGTAAGTCCCAGATGCCAAGAAAGCAAAAGGTTCCAAGGACCCAATGGGGATGGCATTAGCTGAAATACCCAACAATGTTGGAGTTAGAAGCTGTAGAGACCACGTTCAGAGGTTAGACAGACCCTAGAATTGAGGTATGGGGCCACACACCCATCTAAAATGATATTTAACTCAGAATTTCTTCTATTTAAAGGAAATACAGGAACAAATTGTGGAGCAGAGACTGAAGAAAAGGCCGTGCAGAGATTACCCTGCCATTAGGATCCATCTTCTATGCAGATATCAAACACAGACACTATTACTGATGCCAAGAAGTGCTTGCTGACAAGAGCCTGGTATGGCTGTCTCATGAGAGGCTCTGCCAGAGCATCACTAATACAGATGTGGATGCATGCAGCCAACAATTGGACTGAGCATGGATACCCCAATGGAGAAGGTAGAGAAAGGACTGAAGGAGCTGAAAGTGTTTACAACCCCATAAGAAGAACAATAATATCAACCAGCCAGACTCCCTAGAGTTCCCAGGGACTAAGCCACCAACCAAAGAGTACACATAGAGGAATCCATGGCTCCAGCAACATATGGAGGCATTGTCTGGCTATAATGTGAGGGAAGGCCCTTGGTCCTAAGAAGACTCAATGCCCCGGTATAGGCATCAGTGGGTGGGTGTGTGGGTGGGTGGGTGAGTGGAGGAACATCCTCATATAAGCAGGGAGAGGTGGAGGGGATAGGGAGTTTGCAGAGGGGAAACCTGGAAGTGTAATAACATATGAAATGCCAACAAATAGAGTAACCAATTAAAAAACAGACTAATGACATTGAAATGGAGGTATACTGGAGGATGTGGGAAGAACTGGAGGCAAGAAACTGCAAGGTATCAAAAGACATTTGTATATGTGTATGAAACCACCAAATGATAAATAAATGTATACTTTACATTTTTTCACCGGAGTAGTACAGACATGAAAAAGCCAGAGAAGCACTAATATAATAAATTCCACAACTTCAGTATCAAGGATGAATGTAAAAGACCTCCAGGGAGCCTACTGAATATCAAAGGCCTGAGGATATATGGGAAAATGTGGCTCTGAGTGCCTTCCTCAACCCAATATAGCTTGAATATATGAAGGGAGTAAAAAAAATTGGAAAACACTCTAAAACAACCTGATCTAATTCCCATCTATAGAATACTCAACCCATCAACAAAACACTACCAGGTACAAAACAAAATATAATAGGCTTTAAGTTAGGGATAAACAACTTTCAATCAGTTAAACGTATTGAAATAATACACAGAATGTTTTCTAAACAATGAAACTAGAAATTAACCACAGGATTAAAAATAACATGGCATAAGTATTCAGCACAACCAGAAAATGAACAAAACATAATATCCATTAAATAAGTAAGCAAAATGTAGTATATTCATGCAATGGACTATTATACAACAATAAAAAGAATGACTTGTTAATACATGAAAGCACAGGAATGCATTTCAAATATCATGTTAAGTAAAAGGGACAAGGCACTAATTTTATATGTTATATTATTAAAATGGTTTTTAAACACCAGCAGAAATGATAATACTTATTTCCTGGGGGCTGGCACAGGATGTATGTATGAGAGAGAGGTCAGTGGTGAGAAATATATGGACTTTGGGAGAGAAGAGATTTGGTGTTGAACTCATTTGTAGTCTTGCTTTCCTAGTTGCACAAATACATGAGGCCCATAAAATTTTATTCTCTTGATATGTGCTATTATTTTAATCTTTAAATTCTGAAAGAAAATCATGACATTTGTATCACAGATTGCAAAAAGATTAAAAAACAAAATTAATTTTCTACAGAAAGTAAAGTTTCCAAATGATTCATTACCTTAATAAAGACAGTTTGTGTGGTTTTATTGGAGCAGTCACTAACATGAAGTGAGTCAAGTTTGCAGACAAGAGAGAGGTGTAAATGGTCTGTCATATATGTTAGCAGTATGCTCATTAAATGATCAGGTGAGTAAGAAATCACATGGTCTGAACCCAGGACTTATACCAGTTCTCTGCTCAAAGGTAGTGATAGGTCTCCATAATGGTTTCTTTCATGGCCCATAGTTCTGGGAAGAATGCCCAGATCATTCCATGTTCCTTTATGTCATTCCTTTAACCCTATCATGAGAATTTGTCCCCATGTAAAGATGACAGGAACACAGAAGGTTCCAGAATACATATTCATTAATGTGTGAAATTGTGTACATGTCATTGATACATTAAGAACACCCAAGTAGCTAGTTCCATCTGTGAGCACCAAGAACAAATCTTACAAGTGAGATTCTCCATAATACTCTGAGTGGTTATACACCTGACAATCTAATCTCTATTGCACAGAACTCTCTGCTCATAACACACATCCTGCAGTCAAGCCTCTTTGTATGCCAGTGTTAGAAATCAAGAAGGGAGCAGTAAAAAAGAAAAGAGGAAAGCAAGAAACAAGCCTGGAGTAACATGATCAGTTGTTGGGCCTGAGAAAGAACCTAGAAGCAGAAAACTTATACTTAATTACAAAGAAACTCTCTTAGGAACAGACAGCAGGAATAGGAGTATCCTATATTGGATAGATTATATATTCAGGATGACATGCACAATGCCTTCAAAGTGTGACATGGTATTGGTGCAAGATTAGGAACCAAAGCTAGACTTCATGAACAAGTCAGCAATGATACTAGAAGGACTGAAGGCACAGAAGAAGGTACTATGAGCCTAAGGACTCAATCCTCAGTAAACCGACAGCAATCACATCCTAACAACTCAAGCACAGTAGCGACAGCAGTCGGAGTAGTAACATGTTGACCTCTCTTCCACATTCTAAGGTTCTAGTATACAAACCAATATGAAGTCCCAATGGGTGAGAGATATATTCCTTGTGAGAATCCAAGTCAGACCCTAACACAAAAGGTTCTGGTTAGTGAAAGAAGCCAGGTAGGAGGGTTGATCATGAACTGGATTTCAGGAAAGAAAGCAGCCTTATTGCTGCAGATCAAGAAGTAAGTATGTGGTGGATCATTAGTCATTCATACAAGAGGACTGCTGCACTTATGAACACAGAGACTGTGCTAGCATGCAGAAGACCTGTGCAAACTAGTAGATATGGATCTGTTGGTTGGCAAAGTGCTTGGTTAGCTAGCATCCAAACAGTCTGGTTTCATTCCCAAATACTGCATAAACCTGCCAGTGTAGTACAGTCCTGTCATTGAAGCACTTGTGAGTTGGAAACTTGAGGATCAGAAATTCAAGACCATCCTTGGATATATTACAAGTTCAAGGCCAGCTTGAGTTACATAGACCCTGCCTCAAAAGCAAAGCAAGAATTGAGCATGTGGGATATTTGAGAACAAAGAAGCCAAGAATTCAAGAGGTAAAGACTATATCCTATGTTCCAAGGAGAGAGACAACACCTGACACTAAACAGAGCTGGAATGAATTCCAGAATTTGCACTCAGCAGCAGTGTTCCTTCAACTTTCTGACCTGAAAGGATTGTGCCCATTCAGGAAGCCTTTGAGAACCCCAGAAGACCACCAAGGAGCTGATTCCAATGTAATCACTCTAGGGTCTTTACTCAAGCCTTAGCTTGGGCTCACCACCACCATCTCTTACCCAAGAGGACTAAAGACCCAGCCCAGTTCAAGCAAACATTTATAGAGGCAAACAAACAAGCTAGGGGTTTTTCACACATCTGATTGGGAGAATGTTATTATGGAATTAGTTGCCCTTTTAAATTATTGGCTGGTGCTCGGAGCCAAACCATAAATTTAACTCCTGCTTTACTCCTGATTGGTGGTTGTTAGGACATGACCTGAAAACCGGTGATAGGTGTAGGCTTTTTGTGGCATAATCTAGGTACAGGCATATTGTTTAACTCAAGTTCAACCTTATATTGGGTTCTCTAAAATTGAGCCTGAACCCAAGATGGAGTTGGTCTGATCTCTCAGAAATTGCTATATGTTGTCACCTCTTTTAATAAGTAAATACTGAACCTACAACATGTAAAATGGTTCTTGGTACTTAGTTGGCAATCAGTGTATGATATCACTAATGATGATTATTTCTGTTACTGCTATAGAAAGCAATCATAAGGTCCAAGGGTTCTGGTGGAAGATGTATCAAGAAAGCTCTCCAGTGTTCCTGGTCATTACCAGAAATATCATTTTACAGGTTAGAGTCCCAGACTTCTGCCCTCAATTAGCTGATCCACTGGACCTTCTTGGAGCACATGGGTTGACATTTCTATTAGACCTCGGGTGATTCTGCTGCAGGTAAACCACTTAAAAAACCTGCTGTCCCAGGCTCCTGATACTGTGAATTCCCTATCATGACTAACTGTGGTTTGAAACTGTGATCCAGAAATGCCTTACCATATAAGTTGCTTTGGTCAGAGTATTTATCATAGCAGCAAAAAAGTAATTAAGATATATAAGATTTTTGCTCTGTAATCGGCATAATCTTCTCCCAAGGGCCCTATCACTTAGCTGGCAGGCTTCTAAAAAGCTCATTGGAAGCCTGGGAAGGCCAGCTTACTGGAAGCCAAGGCACACTCTAGTCATGAGGAATGGAGTATGTAGAGTTAGATGGCATTTTCAACTGTTGAAGAAAAACAAATCATGAGTGAAAAGGAATTATTTCAAAATACATGTTAGGAGCTGTCTTAATGGATCAAACATCTCCACTAAATGCCTGGTCTGCCAGTCTTTCAGGACTATAAACTCTAACTCTACATAATATTTTCATGGGCTAGTATGATGCTTCCTCTTTTCCAATCTGTAGTATCAATAACACAGTCTTAGCTGCTAGGTTTAAGCCACTTGAGATGTCTCACTTAGCAGGCAAAATCAATCGGTTACTATGATTTTAAACATAAATTGCTGTGTTATATACCTAAGGTAATCACTCACATGGTACCGTGGTGGTTTGAGGCCATTATTTGTGATCACCACAATTAATGTAATTTGTCCTAGCCCCTAAGTGACCTGGTGGTAACAGAAGTCTCCTGGTTACTTTGTGTTTGTTATTACAGAAACAGACTTATTTTATGTGTAGAGAAGATGATGTCATATATATGAATATCTTTATTATGTACTCACCCAGGGTCATCAAATTTGCCATTCTAACACATTTCTTTCTCAGAACATATTTTTAAATACTTATCTCAAGCTTTATAAAGTCTTTAGGTAAATGAAAGTCTCCAGGATAAATTTATTACTCAATTCTAGCCACCAAGTGGCATTTGGGGAATGAACACAAGGTTCACACATACTGTCCAGGAAATAGACCTTTGATAAACTAGGAGAACAGTATAATTCATATACAGTAATTTTTTGCTTACTTAAGATGAGGAATGTGATTAGAATGGTGTTGATTTTCTCAATCACTTAAGCCCAGCATTCGGTTATGTGTGCATCAGAAACAGTGCTGACCAAATGTGAAGGTTTTCTGCATGACTCATTGTAATTTGAGTAGAGAAATTATAACAGCAGAGAGTGCTACTAAAATTAAACCACTGAGATACGTGTCCATGTAATGACTGCAATACAACACCAGTAATGAATATTCAGATTTTAGCTACTCTAGGAAATTTTATACCGTCGTGTTTCTCCTGTTCAATTAAGATAAATAGAGCTACATAAAAAGGGAGGATGAAGATCTATGGTTATAACTAACAAGGCATATTTGTGGTCAACAAGGCAGAGAGCAACAAAAATATTAACTTATTTATTCAACGTCTAGCATCAGTCACTGCACTAAACACATGCTATGCAAGATTCACTCAGAACTCACACATCCTGATGAGGTAAATATGGTGATCATTCCTGTTTTCATTCGCTGCTTTTTTGCTGTGCTGCCACGCTGATCCAAGTTGTGGTGTCAGAACTTTGATTCAGCCTGGACTTGTTTGTCTCTCAACAGTTTCCTGACATCTGCAAGGCAGCGTACAAACAGGCCTTGGCAGATTCTGGTCCAACATAATTTTCTGCGTGAGGTTCACTAGGTCCCAGAGGAACTCTACATTGTTTCTAAGCTGAACTGAAACCCATGCTAGATGACTCTGCCTTTGCCCTTGAAATGACAGATCACGTGAAGTGTCTTCCTCCTGATGCCCTCTAACAGCAATTCAAATTTCTCAACGAATATACTTTTGTTGTTTAATTAAATCAAACATTTCTCATTTCTAGTATCCCTGAAGTAGAACACTTAATAATTAGTGTTTGTTCACCAGAGGGTTAGTGTGAAATTATAACTTTCTCTCCCACCTTATAAGGCTTCCACCTTTCATTTTTCTTGGCTTCAAAACATAAACCACATCCAAAAGCCTTGTTTGTGAGCAATGTCCTGCTGCAAAGCAAATCAGCATTTTCTGAGCCTGGCTAGGCTCACCTGCTTAGCAGGGGCTTAATCACGACTGGGACAGAAAAATCACCAAGCACTTAACAGTACTATTTTGAGGATCAGGAACACTGAATGAGTCAAAATAAAAATTACTCTGTTATTGAAGGTCAAACTAATCATTTTGGCAAATACTTATTACTTGGGCTCTTGTGTCCATTTGTCTGTGTACTAATCATTGTAGGGGAAATAGATTCTGCTATTAAATATTTAATGTACTTGTTTTCTAATCAGATCTGACATGAAAATGCTGATCTTTAAAGAAATTGGGTATCGGTTTCAAATATACCACTGGTTAAATATTATGACAGTTCCTTCTAATTTAATAAAATTGAATTCTTATTAACATTTAAATACATTGATGAGTTGTGATAAAATGAAGAGAACCTAAAAAAAAGTATACTTAAAAGGCCTAAGAACAAATCATATGTCATGAGTGATCAGAGCCAGGGGGTCCAAAAGCACAGGTTCATTTTCTCTTTTTACTTTTATTTTTTATAGCCCAGTCATTGCCGTCTCCCAGTCTACCCTCCCATAGTTCCTCATCCCATTCCCCCACCCACACCCACCCACACCCCATTCTGTCTAAAGAGTATATTCCACACACACCCTGCCAGGCCTCCCTATTCCCTGGGTCCTCATGTCTCTGCAAGGTTAGGCAAGTATTCTCCAACTGAGGCCAGACTAGGAAGTCCTTAGCAGTATGTGTGTCAGGGACCTCAGACCAAATCTTGCATGCTGCATGGCTGGTAGCTTAGTGTCTGAGAGATCTCAGGGGTCCAGGTTAGTTGAGACTGCTGGTCTTCCTACGGGATTGCCCTCCTCATCATCATCTTCCAGTATTTCCCTAATTCAACCACAGGGGTCCTGACTTCAGTCCAATGATTGGATATAAGTATCTGCGTCTGCTTCAGTCAGCTGTTGGTTGGGCTTCTCAGGTTGTTAGGCTCCTGTCTGTAAGCACACCGTAACATCAGTAATAGTTTCAGGCCTTGGAGCATCCCATTGAGATGGATCCTAAGTTGAGCCTGTCACTGGACCTCCTTTCCCTCAGTCTCTTCTCCATTTCTGTTCCTGCAGTTCTTTTAGTCAGGGAGAATTCTGGGTCAGAGTATTTGACTATGGAATGGCAACTCCATCCCTCCATCTGATGCCCTTTCTTCCTACTGGAGGTGGACTGTACAAGTTCCTTCTCCCCACTGTAGGGCATTTCATCTAAGGTCACTGCCCTGCTGAGTCCTAAGCATCTCTCACCTCCCAGATCTCTGGTACATTCTAGAGAGCTCCCCCACCCCAATGGCAACTGCTTACCTCCTGAGGTTGCCTGTTTCCATTCTTTCTGCTGGCCCTCAAGGCTTCACTCGTTTTCCCCACCCAATATCTGATCAGGTTCCCCTTTTCCCCTCCCAGTGTCCTCTCCCACCCAGATCCCTCCCTCTGCTCCTAAGACTGTTTTCTTCACGCTCCCAAGTATGATTAAACCATCCTCACCTGGGTCCTTCGAAAATCAGAGATGTTTTTTTTTTTTTTACAACTTTATTTAAATAAGAGAGATACATGCACGAATTTTTTAAAGCATTTTGGCATAACACTATATGAATATATTTTTGTCAGTACTTAATTCTTTTAGAGGTCTGATAGTATGCATTGAAATCTTACTAGATACCATAAGCATAAAGCACATGTGAAACAGAATCTAACATGGAAACAGAGTTTTATTGGTGTGTATAGATTAAACATAATGATCTTTGAATGCCATAAATTGCCACAAGGCTATATTCCTAGCTCTTGGATTATTAATAATTTAAGGTCCAGATGTACCACACTCTGTGAAGTCGCTATACGCTTAATTTTTCCTAAGAAAGTCTAAGACTTTCACTTTTTTAATTGAACTTTATTTTTAAAACAAAGAAAAATGCAAAGATTTTAAGCATTTATGCACAAAACTATGTGAATACATTTTTGTTAGTACTTGATTTTTTTTAAAGATGTGATAGTATGCATTAAAATCTTACAAGTTACAATAAGCATAAAGTACATGTAAAACAAGATGTAACCTGGAACTAGTCAAAGTTTTCTTGGTGTGTAAAGATTAAGCATAATGGTTTTTCATTTTCTTTGTTTTTTCTTGAACTTCATATAGTCTGTGAGTTGTTTCTGGGGTGTTCAGAGCTTTCTGGGGTTAGTATTCCATTATCAGTGACTGCATATTATGTCTGCTCTTTTGTGACTGGGTTATCTCACTCAGGATGATATTCTCTAGATGTATACATTTTCTTAAGAATTTCATAAAGTCATTGTTTCTGATAGTTGAGTAGTACTCCATTGTATAAATATACCAAAATTTTTGTATGCAGTCATCTACTGAAGAATATCTGGATTCTTTCCAGCTTCTGGCTATTAAAATAGGGCTGCTATGAACATTGAGGTGCATGTGTCTTTGTTGTATGGTGGAGTTTCTCTGGGGTATATGCCCAGAAGTGGAATAACTGGGTCTTCAGGTAGTATTCTATCCAATTTTCTGAGGAATCACCAGGCTGATTTCCAGAGTGGTTGTACCAGTTTACAACCCCCACCAACAGTGGAGAAGTGTTCCTCTTTCTCAATATCCTTGCCAGTATCTCCTGTCATCTGAATTTTTGATCTTAGACATTCTGACTGGTGTGAGGTGGAATCTCAGGGTTGTTTTGATTTGCATTTCTCTGATGGCTAAAGATGTCGAGAACTTCCTTAGATGCTTCTCAGCCATTTGATATTCCTCAATTGAGAACATTTTGTTTAGGTCGGTACCCCATTTTTTTAATAAGGTTGTTTGATTCTCTGGTGTCTAACTTCTTTGAGTTCTTTGTGTACCTTGGATATTAGGCCTCTATCTGATCTGGGGTTGGTAAAGATCTTTTCCCAATTTGTTGGCTGCTGTTTTGTTTCTTGACAGTGTCCTTAGCCTTACAGAAACTTTGCAATCTCATTATGTCCCATATGTCAATATTTGACCTTAGAGCACGAACCATTGGTGTTCTGTTCAGGAAATTTTCTCCTGTGCCTATGTGTTGTAAGGTTTTCCATACTTTCTCATCTAATAATTTCAGTGTAGCTGGTTTAATGTGGAGATCTTTGATCCACTTGCACATGAGCTTTGTACAAGGAGATAAGAAAGTGTCTATTTTCATTCTTCTGCATGCTGAGTGACAGTTGGACCAACACCATTTGTTAAAGAGGCTGTCCTTTTTTCATTGAATGTTTATAGCTTCTTTGTCAAAAAATCAAGTGACCATATATGTGAAGGCTCATTTCTGGATCTTCTATTCTATTCCATTGATCCACATGCCTATCTCTGTACCAGTACCATGCAGGTTTTAGCACAATTGCCTTGTAAGGTAGCTTGAGGTCAGGGATAGTGGTTGCCACGGATGTTTTCTTGTTGATGACGATGGATTTCACTCTTCTAGGTTTTTTGTTTTTCCAGATGAAATTGCACATTGCTCTTTCCAACTCTGTGAAGAATTGGGTTAAAATTTTGTTGGGGATTGCATTGAATCTGTATATTGCTTTTGGTAAGATGTCCATTTTTATGAAGTTGATCCTTCCAATCCATGAGCATGAAAGATCTTTACATTTTCTGAGATCTTCCTAGATTTCCTTCTTCAGATATTTGAAGTTCTCATCATACAGATACTCCACTTGCTTAGTTTAAGGTATTTCATATTGTTTGTCAATATTGTGAAGATTATCTTTTCCCTAATTTCTTTCTCCGCATGTTTGTACTTTAAGTAGAGGAAGGCTACTGATTTACTTTGCTGCACTTGTTTATCAGCTGTAGAAGTTCTCTGGGGGAATTTTTGGGGTCACTTAAGTACACTATCATGTCTTCTGAAAATAGTGATGTTTTTATTTCTTCCTTTCCAATTTGTATCCCTTTGATTTCCTTTTGCTGTCTAATTGCTTCAGCCAGGACTTCTAGTACTATGTTGAATAGGTAGGGAGAGAGTGGGCAGCCTTGTCTAGTCCCTGATTTTAGTGGAATTGCATCAATTTCCCACCGTTAAGTTTGACAATGGCTATTGGTTTGCTGTATATTGCTTTTATTATGTTTAGGTATGGGCCTTGGATTTCTGTTCTTTCCAAGACCTTTAACATGAAGGGGTGTTGAATTTTGTCAAATGCTTTCTCAGCACCTAGTGAGATGACCATATGTTTTTTTTTTTTTTTTTTTTTTTTTTTTTGGTTTTTTTTTTTTTTTTTTTTTTTTTTTTTTTGAGTTTCTTTATAAGGTGAACTACATTGATGGGTTTCCATATATTAAACCACCCCTTCATCTCAGGGATGATGCCTACTTGATCATGGTGAATGATCGTTTTGATGTGTTCTGAGATTCAGTTTGCAAGTATTTTGTTGAGTAATTTTACATCAATGTTCAGAAGTGAGATTGGTCTGAAGTTCTCTTTCCTTGTAGGGTCTTTGTGTGGTTTAGGAACAAGAGTTATTTTGTCCTTGCAAAATTAGTTGGCTAGTGTTCCATCTGACTCTATTTTGTGGAATATTTTGGAGAGTATTGGTATTAGGTCATCAATAAGCATCTGGTAGAATTCTGCACTGAATCCATCTGGACCTGGGAGTTTTTGGTTGGTAGGCTTTGGATGAGAGCTTTTATTTCTTTAGTTTTCATTGAATTATTTAGATGGTTTACCTGATCCTGGTTTAACATTAGTATCTGGTATATAACAAGTAATTCATCCATTTCCTCCAGATTTTCCAGCTTTGTTGAGTATAGGCTTTTGTAGTAAGATCTGATGATTTCTTGAATTTCCTCAGTTCAGCTACTATGTCTCCACTTTCATTTCTAATATTGTTAATTTGGATACTCTCTTTGCCCTCTAGTTAGTCTGGCTAAGTGTTTATCAATCTTGTTAATTTTCTCAAAGAACCTGCTCTTGGTTTTGTTGATTCCTTGAATGGTACTTTTTGTTTCTATTTGGTCAATTTCTGCTCTGAGTTTGATTATTTCTTGCCATCTACTCCTTTTGGGTGTATCTGCTTCCTTTTGTTCTACAGCTTTCTACTATGCTGTCCAGTTGCTAGTGTGTGCTCTCTCCAGTTTCTTTTTGGAAGCTCTCAGAGCTATGAGTTTTCTTCTCAGTACTGCATTCATCCCATAGGTTTGGGTATGTTGAGATTTTATTTTCATTAAATTTTAGAAAATCCTTAATTTTTTTGTTTTTTCTTTTACTATGCTATCATTTAAAAGAGCATTGTTTAGTTTCCATAGGTATATGGATTTTTGTTGTCTTTGTTGGTTTTAAAGACCAGCCTTAGACGATGGTGATCTGATAGCATGCATGGTAGTATTTTAATCTTCTTATATCCATTGAGAAGAAGGTGTATTCTTTTGTTTTAGGATTATATGCTCTGTAGATGTCTATTAATTCCAATTGGTTCAAAACCTCTGCTGGTTTCACTGTGTCCTTGTTCAGTTCCTCTTTCCATTATCTGTCCATTGATGATAGTGGGGTATTGAGGTTTCCCACTATTATTGTGTGGGGTGCAATGTATTTTTTGAGCTTTAGTGAGGTTTCTTTTATGGATATGGGTTCTCTTGTATTTGAAGCATATACATTAAGGATTAAGAGTTCCTTCAGAAAAAAATTTCCCTGTAATCAATAAAAAGTGTCCTTCCTTATCTTTTTTGAAAACATTTGAATAAAAATCTACTTTATTCGATATTAGAATGGCCACTCCAGCTTCCTTCTTGGGGCCGTTTGCTTGAAAGTTTTTTTTCCAAACCTTTTACTCTGATATAGTATCTGTCTTTGTCTCTGACATTAGTTTCCTGTATGCAGCAAATTGATGGATTCTGTTTATGAATCCAGTCTGATAGCCTATATCTTTTTATTGGGGAATTGAGTCCATTATGTTAACAGATATTAAGAAATAGTTGTTGCTCTTTTCTGCTATTTTTGCTTTTGGAGATAGAATTGTACCTGTGTGTCTTTCTTCTTTTGGTTTTTTTTGCTTAGCTATTTTCTTGTTTTTAACTAGGATGTAGTTTCCTTCCTCATATTGAGTTTTCCACCTATAATTATTTGTAGTGCTGGTTTTCTTGTCAGATATTGTGTAAATTTAGTTTTGTCCTGGAATATCTTGTTCTATCCATCTATGGTGATTGAGAGTTTTGCTGGGTATAGCAGCTTGGGCTTGTGTTCTCTTAGGGTCTGCATAATGTCTGTCCAGGATCTTCTAGCTTTCATTGTCTCTCTTGAGAAATCAGGTGTGATTCTGGTTGGTCTGCCTTTATATGTTAAATAACCTTTTTCCCTTACTGCTTTTAGTATTCTTTCTTTGCTTTGGGCACTTGGTGTTTTGACTATTATGTATAGGGAGGAATTTCTTTTCTGGTCCACTTTATTTGGAGTTCTGTAGGCTTCTTTTATGCTCATGGTCATCTCATTCTTAAGGTTAGGGACATTTTCTTCTATGATTGTTGAAAATATTTACTGTGCCTCTTAGTTGATATTCTTCACCCTGGTCTATTTTTATTATCCTTAGGTTTGGTTTTCTCATTGTGTCCTGGATCTCTTGGACATTTTGGGTTAGGAACTTTTTGGATTTTGCATCTTTTCTGACTTATTTGTCTATGTTTTCAATGTTGTCCTCGGCCCCCGAGATTATCTCTTCCATCTCTTCTAGTCTTTTGGAGAAGCTTGCATCTGCGACTCTTGATTTCTTTTTTAGGTTTTCTACCTCCAGGTTTGTCTCTTTTAGTGTTTTCATTATTGTTTCCATTTCCACTTTAAATTCCTTCTTCAATTCCTTTATCTCTTTGGTTCTGTTTTCCTTTAGTCGTTTGATTTGCTTGATTGTTTTTCTTGTTTCCTCTTTAAAAGCTTCTATTTCTGTCCCGTACAACCGTCTCGCCAGCAAGAACAACTCGGCACACAAAATAGGATTCTTCTGCGGTAAAGCTTTAATGCTCTTGAGAGGCAGAGCATAAGCTTGCAACACGTGAAGACAAAGACCCTGAACTATCTAGCCCATCCCCTTATAAAGGGATCAGTCCTCGCCTTGCACGTGGAGCCCCCTGATTGGTTGAAACTCATTAGGCCCTATGACACCACGGGAGAGGCAGGGCTCAAATAGTGGAAAGTTACCCAGCGTGTGCGCACATGACTTGTTTACTGCTAACTCCAGCCGGATGTCAGAGCCATCTTGTAATGGAGAATGTGCAGGCAGCACCCCACATCTCCTCCTTTCTTTTATTCTCTAAGCAAAGTAGGACACCCATATTAGGAGGGCAGAGATAGAAGTCAAATCCTCATTAAGGTGTATAAAGACCATGTACAGGAGTAACCGCTAGGCTTCTTGTAGCCCGTAGTACTCTTGACCTGTCACTCTGCTGTTTTTCTGAGGGAGGGACACTGGGGCAGGCAACCCTCATGCAAAATGGCATATCTCCCAGAGATACCCCGCGGCAAGGGGCTCTAAGTGTGATGCTTAGCTCAGCATCCCTCATGGGCTGCTCAAACCAGACACTCTAATCCTGTGCAATTAACCGAAGTTCTAGGAGTGCAAGAGCTGTCTGGCCAGCAACCTACTGCTTAAGCATAGACAACCAGATATTGGCTGATGCTCCATGTTCTAGAGCGACAAGCGCTTGGGCAATAACCACCTTGTCTCTCTTTTTGTTTGGGCCTTGAGCTTACAAACCAGCCAGAGAAGCAACACAAGTCCACAGCAAAGGATTGCTCCAGAGTCCCACTCCACCCAAGTTGATATCGGTGGTGAAAAACTTAGGGAAGACTGTAGCATCATGTTCCACTGGAATTGGTTTCGGGAATGCCGACAGAATCACCCATCTTGCCTCTCCTCTGACTCTCTGGTTCCAAAGCATCAGGAGCAGGGCTATCATCAGGAGACTCCACCATTTTTTGAGTGGGCTTCTTGGGGACCCAGAAGAGATTATTTTCATCCTGAGGGAAAACACAAACAGCTCCCCTGGATCTGATCAACACAAGATCCGGTCCTTTCCATTTATTAGTTATGACATCTTTCCATTTCACCATCTCTCTTGGTTTGTCCATGGGTAAGCAATGCCTTTCAGTCGCCATATGGCCGTGGTCATCAAGATTTAAAAAATTTAAGGTGAATAGTGCCATGGATACTGCGGTCCTAGGCACAGGGGGCAAAGCCTGCATAATTCCCCCTTTTTGTTTTATTAGATATGATTTAAAGGTGCGGTGAGCACGTTCTACAATACCTTGTCCTTGTGGATTATACGGCAAACCTGTAAGATGAGTCACAGCCATCTGGCTACAAAATTGTTGAAATTTTTGTGAGGTATAAGCAGGTCCATTATCTGTCTTTAAGAACTATGGTTTACCCCAAGCACTCCAAGCCTCCAAACAATGTTGGATGGCATGTGAGGCCTTCTATCCAGATAAGGGAGTAGCTGCAATTACACCTGAACAGGTGTCAATGGATACATGTACATATTGCAGCTTACCAAAGGAGAAGACATGGGTAACATCTATTTGCTTAATAGAAGGAAGGGTAAAGACAAACCTAGGCCTATCTTCAGAATGTAAAGGTATGGAAAAGAAACAATCTTTGATATCTATTATCATTAAAGGCCAATGTTTTGGGAGTGCTGTGAGAACCGGTAGGCCATGTTGTATAGTGCCAAGCAAATGCATTTGTTCATTGATGGCTCTCAAGTCATGCAACAATCGCCATTTTCCTGATTTCTTTTTAATCACAAAAATGGGGGTATTCCAAGGTGAAGTAGAGGGTTCTACATGACCTAATTGTAGTTGTTCTCTAATCAATTGGGTAACAGCTTCTAATTGTTTGGAGGTAAGGGGGCCATTGAGGAACCCATACCGAATCCTCCATTTTCTATGGTATGGGCCGTACTGCCTCAATGGTGCTTAGGAAAAGCCCAGACCCTGCCTTTCTTTGGGTCCAAGCCTTCTCACTCATCATCATCTAAAGTCTCAGGGCTATCAATGTTAAGAGCCTCAAGGTCATCTACAGGGTACAAGCTTGCTCCCCTTTTCTTAATATTAGAGGGCATAAGGGAATGAAAATCTGAAGGTTTGTGGGTAACAACTCTCCCGTTGTGCAGCATACCTGGAGGTTCGTTTTCCTTAGGAGGGAAATATCTTTTCCTGCTCGTGCCCATCCTCTCGCTCTGTTCGGTTTCTGATAGTCTATCCTGGACTTCACTCAATGCCTCTTGCCCTGCAGCGACAGCGGGCCTACAACTCTCATCTTTTAAACAATTTTGTACCATCGTCCAAATGGCCATGGTCCCGGGCCCGAGGTCTCCAGCAGTCTGTGCACAGTCTAAATCTCTACCCAATTTTTTCCATGAAGCTGGTGAGAGAGACCCAGAGACTGCAAACCAAGGGGCAGCATGCTCTACCTCTTTTACGAAACGCTGTAAGATGCGGGTGGGCAATTATAGATCTCTCTGCTTAAGAATTGACTGCAGGGCTGTAACAGTCAAGTGTGAAGAGCCCATCACAGCAATGTAATGGCCGTGGCTTATTTACGTTGCGGCACAAAGTGAAACTGAAAGGCCAGTGTCAGTGCGTTCCGCTTTTTTTTACCTACAAAAGACTTATGGAATGCAGAGGTGCCGCGGCTTATCTACATCCGACTTAAGCACAAAATTAACACCAGCCCCGTTGGACACAAGAGGAAATTAAGAGGAAGAAAATAAAAACTGCACTGACAAAGACCAGAGCCTCTACAGACCCTTCCCACGGCCGTGGAAGATTTAAACCAAATTTAAAGAAAGATCCAGGGTCAGACATACCTTGCCGAACTTATCTCCCCGCAGTTCTGGATCCTCCCTGCCCAGAGACAGGGGTCTTCGGTGGTGCAGACAATGGAGTGGTCGAGTTCCCGGGTTTCGGCACCAGATGTCTCGCACAAAGGTCTCGCCAGCAAGAACAATGCGGCACACGAAATAGGATTCTTCTGCAGTAAAGCTTTAATGCTCTCGAGAGGCAGAGCATAAGCTTGCAACACTTGAAGACGAAGACCCCGAACCATCTAGCCCATCCCCTTATAAAGGGATCAGTCCTCGCCTTGCATGTGGAGCCCCCTGATTGGTTGAAACTCATCAGGCCCTATGATGCCACAGGAGAGGCAGGGCTCAAGGAGTGGAAAGTTACCCAGCGCGTGCGCACATGACTTGTTTACTGCTAACTCCAGCCGGATGTCAGTGCCATCTTGTAATGGAGAATGTGCAGGCAGCGCCCCACATATTTCTTTACGCTTTCCTCTCATTCTTGTTAAGGATCTCTTTCATCATCTTCAGATATGATTTCAGGTCTGAGTCTTCTTTTTGTGGATTGTTTGGCATTCCGATGTTTGCTTTGATAGGAGAGCTGGGTTCTGTTGTTGCCAGGTTGTCGTTGTTTCTCTTGGGTAAGTTCCTTTGCTTTCCTCTTGCCATCTTGTCTGTGATTATACATGGTCTTGTTGTCAGTTAATATTTGCCATCTCTCCTGTGTACCTGGCCTGTGTCCCTGGATCTCTGCTGTTCCCTTAAGTTAATGGCCTGAGCATTTGTTCTGCATGCAAGGGCCTGCTGGGTAGAAACCGAGTCCCTAGGGCAGAGTTCCTGCTCCCCTGAACCAATGGGGCAGGCATGCTTTCCGGGCACTCAGCCCAGACCTCTCTGCTCCCGGGCTACTCACAGCACAGTCTCTCCAGGCCTGTGTCCTGGAGGCTTTCACTTTTTGCCCTTTGTTTTTCATGAGCTTCATATGGCCTGTGAGTATTTCTGGGGTTTTCAGAGCTTTCTAGGGCTAGTATACAATTATCAGTGACTGCATATTATGTCTGTTCCTTTGTGACTGGTTATCTCACTCAGGATGATATTCTCTAGATGCATCCATTTTCTTAAGAATTTCATAGTTATTGTTTCTGATGGCTGAGTAGTACTCCATTATGCAAATATACCACAATTTTTATTTCCATTCATCTACTGAAGGACATCTGGGTTCTTTCCAGTTTCTGGCTATTATAAATAGAGCTTCTATGAACATTGTTGTACATGTGTCTTTTTTGTATGTTGGAGCATTTCTGGGGTATATACCCAGAAGTGGAATAACTGGGTCTTCAGTTAGGAGTATGTCCAATTTTCTGAGAAACCACCAGACTAAGTTCCAAAGTGGTTATACCAGTTTACAACCCCACCAACAGTGGAGGAGTGTTGTTAAATCATAAATATTCTGAATCTGATTTTGAAATCCTTCTATGAGAGAGAAACTGAGCCTGAAATTCTATAGAATCAAGAACAAGAAAGAAGTTCAAGAAGTTATGAGACTAATTTGAATTTGATAGAAAGTCAGCCTCTACCCCATGATAAATGAGTCACTTTCAATTCAATTGAACTAGTTCCTGGCAGAATCAGGTCTAGGAGAAGGCAAAAGTGGTTTCTAGAGTGCAGATCTAGAAAGACTCTTCTATGACTGATATTCAGGATCTTCTTAACATCTGTTTTCAAGCAGCTACTTTTGCTTCACTCTTATCTCAGCTCTGATGTTAGGTTGATTTCACAGTCCTGCCATAAGCAAACCCAGTATTATCCTTCTATGGTTGATTTTTTTTCATCTAAAGCTTTGACAATCACACTGCAAAGTCATATAAACATGAGCTCACATGCACCCACAACCACACAAGGAGGCACCAGTATTCAGGCTCTGCAGAATCATATGTTCTCTCACAACTTCTGTTGCTGTGATAATACAACCTGACAAAAGCAACTTAAGAGAGGATATGTTTTATTCAGCTTACAATCCCAGGTTATATTTTGTCACCGAGGGATGTTAAGGCAGGAGCTAGTTGCATCATATCCATAGTCAAGAGCAGAATAAAGCTGTTTTCTTGTTTTTCGTCCAGCTTTCTTGTGTCCTATAAAGCTCAGGGCCCAGCCCATAAAATTCTGTGACCATATTTAAACTGGGATTTCACCACTATTAACAATAAAGACACAACTGCCCTCAGGCCAATCTGCTCGAGAAAATTCTAAGACCATCCTCCTAGAGTCAGGAGCAAAACAACTTTAAGAACTAGAGGACTACGAATCTGCTGTGAGATTGTGTTTCCTACTAATGTCAGAAGCTACACACATAAGATGTCACCAAAGCATGAGCTGAAGAAGGACAACACCACAGACATGCTAGTGTGGATAGAAGAAAACCTAGAAGGCCTCAGCTCTACAGAGATAACTGCAGGCTACTGAAGAATGCTGTGAGTGCATTTTCTCAGGCAAGAGCACATAGACTGGTTATCCAGTACCAAGTGGCCATTCCTAAACATACAAATAACACTTAACAGACCGAGCAGGTTATATTTAAGAATGTGTGTGTGTGTGTGTGTGTGTGTGTGTGTGTCTGTAAGCCCACAATAACAATGAAAATAGAGGCCATTAATTTGAAAGAGAAGAAAGAATATATGGGAGAGCTTGGAGGGAGAGAAGGGAGGGGAAATTTTATATGATTATATTATAATTTAAAAATAAATAAGACATTTCTCAAAATACAGAAAGGGGTATAAGAGAAGAAACAAGAGCAACATTTTTATAAAATAAGTGAAAATTGCTAAAAGGAAATCAAAGACTCTCCTATATAAGTCTAGGTTGTGTCAAGTTGACTTTTAAAACTAGCCAACACATATACAACCAAGAATTTATAAACATTTTATATAACTTCATGCAAAACAAAAAGCTATAGACCGTTATCATGAAATGTAATTTTAGCTAATATATTAAAAACTATTAGTATTAGCAAAAATAGTAAAATAATTTAAAATATTATTAAAAATGAATTAGAGTTAATAAGATTACATGTGATGTTTCAATATTTAAATCAATGTTTAAATTAGCTTAACAATACTTCCTTCAAAGCCTATCATTGCTCATGTTAAAATTTCCAAAATGCTTTCCTTCAGACTTCTAGAATACCTAGTACATCACTCTTGTCTACACCTGCCCTCCTTCCTGTTCAGTATCACAGAGAAACTCCTAGTTTCTAACTGACTATTCATTGGTCAACCTCCCCCACTCTCCCCTCCCCTCATCCTCCCTAGGCTTTGCTAAGCACCATTCCATTCTCAATCTCTGCGGAATGCAGGCATGAATGTGAGAACATGGAACTTCTCCTTCTGTGCCTGGCTTACTTAACATAGTGATCTCTATTTCAATCCATCCACATTGTGACAAACAACAGAACTTACATCTGACTCAGAGTCCACTGTGCATGTGCCTCTATTTCATTCATGAATTCATCGCCGATAGAGAGATTATTTCTATTTCTGGATTGATTGTATGGTCGTAGATTTATGTTAAGGTGATATATGAGTGGACCGTGGAGAGGTAGGCAGAGAAAAGGTAGGAAAACAGAAGAGAAACTGAGATTGG
Organism: Micromys minutus; assembly: GCF_963924665.1. Taxonomy (NCBI): domain Eukaryota; kingdom Metazoa; phylum Chordata; class Mammalia; order Rodentia; family Muridae; genus Micromys; species Micromys minutus. The sequence continues at coordinate 40,197,664 of NC_137984.1, read as the reverse complement.
AAAAAAAATCAAGATGGAGACAGAGAAAGCAGACCTGGATCCTGGTGACCATAATTGGTATTAGGTAGTTATAAATATTTTAATGGTTTCTGTGGGTCATTTTATCTTATATAGAAGGGCAATTTGTGTCTTTGTCTATTAGATGTAATCTTATTGTATAGAGGGTTTGTGGGCTGAGAATTGAATATATAAACCTGTATTAAAAGCTATTGGGCCTTAAAGTCATGTTTGTGCTGGGCGGTGAAGGAAAGAAAACGCCTGGGCAGTAACGACCACTTGAGACAGAAACACCAGCGTAGGCAGAGTGAACCGCCTGGGAAGGGGATCTTCTGGAGAGGATGGCTTGTGGACCAAGTGACAGAGTCCACGCACTCCACTCTATTCTAAAGTGGCACCCGTGGAGCGAGATCACAGGGGCTGATAAAGAGATACACCTTTTCATTTTTAATATTTACTGTAGTTCTATGTTATTCTCCATATTAATAATTAATAATTAATAATCAATAATTAATAATTCATCCTTATCCACGGTGCACAAGAAATTCCTTTGCTGCACATCATCACCAACACTTGTGTCTTTATTTATTCCAACCATCACTCCTGGGATGAAGTGCCATCTTACTGTGGTTTTGATTTGGTTATTATTTATTTAATGCTGAGAACTTCTTCGCATTCCTTTGACCATTTATGTATCTTCTCTGGAAAAACATATAATTCTGTTGGCTATTTGTAGCTTTCTTTTTTTGAGGGTTGGTGTTGTTTTTGTTTTTTCTATTTGAGTTTTTAGAACTATTATTATATTCTAAATATTGAACGTTTATGTGATATTATGAATAAATGGTGATAATTTTCTTCTTCCTTTTCAGTGAGTGGCTTTATCTTTTTCTTGATTGTTCTAGATGGACTTTCCATCCAGGAACTTCCTTGTTGTATTTCAAGCTTTAGAGAAAAATTGGTCAGCTTTTTCTTAATTAGTATAGTATTAGCTGCTGATTCATAAGTGATTATTTCCTTATATGTGCATCTCTTCTGTATCTAATTTTGAGGTATATTTTAACATGAGTATGTATTACATTTTAACACATTTATTTTTTTTACCTATTAAAATGATCTGTCTTTCCTGAACTCTTTCCAGTGATGTGGCCTCTCTCATTAATCTTCTGTGTTGACCAAAGCCTGCATCCTCGGGATAAATCCATCCTGATCGTGTGCACACAGTAGACAGATTCCAACTACTTTAATCCTGAAATTCACATGGCTCAGATATCTGTGTAAATGGGTGTTATTATGCCTGACATTCTCACTTGATTTTGTCTCCTACTTAATCTTAACCACTCCCTTCCATGTCATAACCTAAACTTGGTCACTAGCAACTGCAAACCTTCTAAAACTCTGAGTTTCAAACTTCCTCTTCCCATCCAGCCCACCCTCCCTCTGAAGCTTGAGCTCTCTGATTTTTGGGCTGACATTATTTATTCAGTGTTCTTTGCATTCACAGCCTGGACCCTCTTTACCCAGAAACAGGTTGTGTATTCAAGGACTGTACTTCTCTTTTGACCCAGTTTTAAATTTTCATTGTTAAGTATTATAAGTCCTTTTCTTCCCTTTGATCTCCTACTCCTTCTGCATTTCAACAGATCCACTTTGCTAAACTATGACCATGGCTAACAGCAAGCCTCCCCTTTGCCAGCCAACTCCCTACCTGGTAATCTCCCTTGATCTAATACAAATAGTCTCAGCAAACCTCTTTCTTAAACTGTCACCATCTTCTTTGTGCAGCATCATTGCATTGTTATGTGGGTGCAAACACACCCCAGGGCCTTTGATGTGGTTTTATCGTTCCCTGAAATTGAGATTCTTTTCTTTGTAGCCACATCATCTCCTGCTAATCATCTCCTTTAAATTTTACTGAACTGGCATTTTGCAGTGCGTTCTGACCACTGCTGACAACTGAAACCTTTCCATGTATGTTTTTTTCTGCATTATTTCTCTTTGTGATATTTATCACAAATTCTTTTTTTCTTTCAGACAGGTCCGTATATATGCCAGCCTGGCCTTGAAATCCCTTCATAACTGAAGATGACCTTGAAAACCTCTGACCTTCCTGTGATTCCCTCTATACTGTAGTTACAACAGCTGTGAGCCACCACACCTGACTTTGAACTGTTCATATCCATTACTGTTGGTGGGGCAAATATGCATGTTCTATGACACACATAAAAGTCAGAGGACAAATTGAAAGAATCAGTTCTCTCCTGTCACCTTGGTAGTCCCAGGGATCAAATTCAGGTCATTAGGCCGGTAGCAAGCACCTTTATCTGCTAAGCCCTCTTGACAGCCCTCAAACAATTCATCTTCACATATCATTTAATTTTCTTACTGTGAATCCTTCTCACTGAAGAAGGAGCCACATATGAGCAGAAATCTTTCCTGATTGTTATAGCCTCGAAGTTTGAACAATAACTAACCTAGTGATGGATTTAGTGGAAAAGCAATGAGTGTTTCCTTACATTTAATAAATATTTTGCAATGTATTTTTATAGGTTCTATAGTAAGACTAAACCACTATTATGACATTCCAAGAATCAAGTACTCAATTACATATAATTATATGCACATGAAGATTACAGTTGCAAAACCTGATGAAAAGGGCATTCTGCTGCATGGGATGAGAGGCAGAATGAAATTATACACACACACACACACACACACACACACATATATATATATATATATATATATATATATATATATATATCGCTGAGCTTGTCTATACTAGGTCACTTTTGGCCTCTTTTATATGTATCTGCTAAGAAAGCTACATACTATTTGATTTAAACTGTATAGGATCACCTTTCTGATAGAGTGGCAGGAGAAAAATATTACTATGTATATTTAGAAATAATGGCCCTGGGTTCTTAAACAGCTTAATAAGTGAGGCACACATGGCCACTGCAGAAATTTCAGAAAAAAAATACAATAAAATGCAGGACAAAGTTACCAACAATCTTAACTTCTCTGACTTACATTTATATGTCATTATTCTATTTTTAAGAAACATGTCAAAACTGACCTGAAAGAGAGTTAACTTTCTTCAAAGTAATCAACTTAGAAGGCAATATTTTACAACACTCCTGATCCACTCAATAAAGGAAAAAAGAATTCTTGTTCTAAAAATGTTTTCTGTGTATACATCAAATGTTCTTCAAAACCTTCATTGTTCCAGCTTCCTTTTGATATTTGACTATGATGAAGATGATAGCTAGAATCTCTTAAACCAGACTTGAAATTTGTTCTCAATCAACATAACATTTATAGATTATGGTAGTATGGGAATGAAACTCAGCATGCATACCAGGGATCTTACATTTGTTAGTCTGCGAATTAGTTCTCCAGAGACAATGGTAGGGATAAGGTTCAAATACTAGGGATCAGAACACTTAAGATTTATTTCCATGAGGTCAAAGTATTCATAAATCCAGCAGTTGAGAGAGAGTCTATGCTCTCCAAATTTCTACCACATATCTCAGTCTCACAGGGAGCCTGAGATAAAACCTGAGTTAAAGGAAGAAAAATAAGTCCAGTGGGCTCAGAAAAGTGATGAATTTAAGTTAGTCCTGAAGGTGCAGCAAGATTTAAACCTCGATGGTGGATTCTGGATGTTGAAACGGGGAAGACTTTATTAAGAGGAAAGACATCATGATCGTGAACAAGGAAATGCTAAGGTTGAATCTTTATTTGATTAAAACTGGAGTAACAGCATTATATAAAATATAATAGTCTATGAAAAATTCATTTGAGATCAGTAGACTCATTAAGAGACTGCTAGATTAAGCAAGTGATAAAAGGAAATGTGGATTTCAACTGTTGACAGCAGAGACTAACTTGGGAAATATCTGGAGGCATTTAAGAGTTGAATTGCTTGGACCAATTGGAGGTCTAGTGGAAACAAGCAAGAAGCCAGGGTTTCACCACTGAGTGAGTATAGGATTCAATATATAACAGAAATCAGGTTACTAGCAGGTAAGTAGGTTTGAGTGGGAAATTATTTTTCTGGTCTGTGATTTTTCAGCTCCCACAGCTGAGACCATGATTTGGTTAGTCCTAATCCATTCTCTAACCATGTTTTTCTTGAGGCAAGATAAACTCACTTAGCCTTCACTTCTAGTCTCATAGAGTTAAGATGATGTCAATGTCCCTCTTTAGAAGCTCGCCTTCCAGCTACCACCTGTCTATCTGTGTCTAGATATGACCTCACCCATGACTCTGTTCTGCCTTCTCGCTGGTATGTTCTATACAGAGAAATCAGAATTCTCATTTTACACACTGGCTGGACTTCAGCTGTTATCAGGGAAAACACAGAATGTTAGGAAGTAGACAGTATTTTCCCACTGATTTGTCATCAAGACATCTGTAAACAGCAAGGAACTATTAAAGCTCTACACATCAAAAAATTACAAGAAGCACTGACTGCCTTTTAAATGGGAAAAGACAATAATACCTTAAGGATTAGTTCTTCTCCTGCTAAACAAAGCATGTGCATAGAGAGTCCGTGCAACTAGAAATATCTCTATTTTACACACACATTATTAGGCATATTTAGGTTACAAATATTGGTCTAGAAAAATGAATCAGTCAGTTCATAAAGAGCACAAAGCACAGACTTTCAATCTGCAGACAATGGGAAAAGCCAAGCATAATGTGTGCTTTATTCTCAGCTCTGGGAACAAGGAGACATATATATTTCTGCCAATTGCTGGCCATGCAGTCTAGACTAATCAACAGTCCCCAAGCCAGTGGGATACCTGAGAAATACACCCAAATTATCTAACCTCTATAAGCATATGCACATTTGCCCATGCACACTTAAAAATTTCAAGCTAAGGTGGATAGTTTTTTATTTCAAAATAACACTTATAATGCTAAAAATTGGTTTAAAAGTAGTATATATAGTGTGAACCTTGTTTAAAAGTTATATGCTTTGAAAGAAAAGACTGGATTATGTTAAAGTGGGTTGTGCTTGGACTGGTAACTTCTTTTCACAGGTGACATTCTTTTAAAATTTTCTTTCTGTTTCATATTCTATTGTTTTTGATAAGTGTAAAATATTATTAAAGGTAAAACGTTTTTATTTTTATTGGATGTTCTCTGTATTTACATTTCAAATGTTATCACACACACCTCACTCCCATCCCCCCTTCTGCTCCCTTGCTTCCATGAAGGTGCTCTCTCTCTCCAGTCACCCTCTCCATCTCAATGCCATGGCATTCCCCAATACTGAAAAAACTAACCTTCACTGGACAAAAGGCCTTTTCATCCATTGATGCCATACAATGCTATCCTCTGCTACATATGCAAATGGAGTCATGGGTCTCTCCATGTGTACTCATTGCTTGGTGTTTTGGTCCCTGAGAGTTCTGGAGGGTTTGGTTAGTTGATAATATTGTTCTTCCCATGAAGTTGCAAACCCTTTCAACTCCTTCAGTCCTTACTCTAGCTCCTTTATTAGGGTTCTCATGTTCAGTTCAATGGTTACTTACAAGCATCCTCATTTGTATGAGTGTAACTTCGGCAGAGCCTCTGAGGAGGCATCCATATCAGACTCCTGCCAGTAAGCACTTCTTGGAATCAGCAATAGTGCAAGGATTTGGTGGCTGCACATGAGGTGGACTCCAAGGTGAGACAGTCTCTGAGTGATCTTTTCTTCAATCACTGCTCCTCTACTTGTATTCATATTTTCTCCCCTGAGTGTTTTGTTTTCCCTTGAAGGAAGGACTGAGGCATCCACATTCTGGCCTTAATTCTTTCTTAACTTTATAATTTCTGTGACTTGTTTCTTGGGTATTCCAAGCTTTGGGGCCTAGGCTCCACTTATCAGTGAATGGATACCATAAGGGTTCTTTTGTGACTGGGTTACCTCACTCGTGATGATAGTTTCTAGTTCCAGCCAATTGCCTGGGAATTTCATAAAGTCATTGTTTCTAATAGTTGAGTAGTACACCATTGTGTAAATGGACCACAATTTCTGTATTCATTTCTCTGTTGAAGAACATCTAGGTATTATCTAGCTTCTGGCTATTATAAATAAGGCTGCTATGAATATAGTGGAGCATGTTTCCTTGTTGTATGTTGGTGCTTCTGTTGGATATATGCCCAGGAGTGGAATAGCTGGGTCATTGAGGTAATACTATGTCCAATTTTCTGAGGAACTACCAGACTTATTTCCAGAGTGGTTGTACCAGTTTGCAATCTCACCAGCAATGGAGAAGTGTTTATCTTTCTCCACATTCTTGCCAGAATCTGCTGTCACCTATTTTTTTAATCTTACTCATTCTGACTGGTGTCAGGTGGACTCTCGGGGTTGTTTTGATTTGCATTTCCCTGATGACTAGGGATGTTGAGTATTTCTTTTAGTGCTTCTCATCCATTTGGTATTCCTTAGTTGAGAACTCTTTGTTTAGCTCTGTACCTCATTTTTAAATAGGATTATTTGATTCTCTGGAGTCTAAATTCTTAGATTCTTTGTATATATTGGATATTAGCCCTCTATCAGATGTAGAATTGGTACAAATCCTTTTCCCAATCTGTTAGCTTCCATTTTGTCTTCTTGACAGTGTCTTTAACCTTACAGAAACTTTGCAATTTCAAGAGGTCCCATTTGTCAATTCTTGATCTTAGAGGATAAGCTATTTTTGTTCTGTTCAGGAAATTCCCCCCCCCCATATGTTCTAAGCTCTTTCCTACTTTCTTTTCTAATAGTTTCAGTGTATCTAGTTTTATGTTATGGTCTTTGATACAATTGCACTTGAGCTTTGTACAAGAACCTAAGAAAAAATTGATTTGCATGCTTCTGCATGCTGACTGCCAGTTCAACCATACCATTTGTTGAAAAAGCTGTCCTTCTTCCACTGAATGATTTTAGCTTCTTTGTCAGAGATCAAGTGTCCAAAGCTTGTGGTTTCATTTCTGAATCTTCAACTCTGTTCCATTAATCTACATTTTTGTCTCTGTACCAAAACCATGTGGTTTTTTCAATGATTGATCTGTAATATAGCTTGAGGTTAGGGATGGTGATTTCCCAGAAGTTATTTTATTGTTGAGAATAGTTTTCACTATCCTAGGGTTTCTATTATTCCAAATGAATTTTCAAATTGGTCTTTCTTAAGTCTATAAAAACTTGAATTGGAATTTTGGTGTGGATTGCACTGAATCGGTAGATTGCTTTAGGCAAGGTGGCCATTTTTACTATGTTGATCATTCCAGTCCATAAGCATGGGAGACTTTTCCATCATCTGAGATCTTTAATTTCTTTTTTCAGAGACTTGAAGTTCTTTTCATTCAGATCTTTCACTTGCTTGTTTATGATCACAACATGGTATTTTTTATTATTTGTGACTATTGTGAGGGGTGTCAATTTCCTAATTTCTTTCTCAGCTTGTTTATCCTTTGAGTAGAAGAAGGGTACTTATTTGTTTGAGTTAATTTTATATTCAGACACTTTGATGAAGTTGTTTATCAACTCTAGGAGTTCTCTGGTGAAATTTTTTGGGTCACTTAAGTATAATATCATATCATCTGCAAACAGTGATATTGTGAATTCTTCTTTCTAATTTTTATCACTTTAACTTTTTTTTGCTGTGTAATTGCTCTGGCCAGGACTTCCAGAATTATTGAATAGATAGGGGAAGAGTGGTAGCCTTGTGTAATCCCTGATTTTAGTGGGATTACTTCAAATTTCTTACTATTTATTTTGATGTTGGCTACTGGTTTGCTATATGTTGCATTTACTATGTTTAGGCAAGGCATAAAGTGGAGAAATGGGGTTGTGATCCCACAGTCAAAAATTCTGACCCAAAATTGTTCCTGTCTAAAAGAACTGTAGGAACAAAAATGAAGAAAAGACAGAGGGAAAGGGGTCCAGTGATTGGCCCAACTGGGGATCCATCTCAAGGGGAGGCTTCAAGGCTTGACATTACTGATGCGTGCTTACCAATAGGAGCCTAGCATGTCTGTCCTCCCAGAAGCTCAATAAGCAGCTAACTGAGGCAAAAGCAGATGTGCTTTTTTAATTGGGTATTTTATTATCTACAGTTCTAATGATATCCTCTTACCTGGTTTTACTCCAGAAATTCTCTATCCCATTTCCTCCCCGCCCTGATTATATGAGGGTGATCCCCACACCCACATAGCCACTCTTGCCTCCCTGCCCTGGCATTTTCCAACACTGTGACATCAAGCCTTCACAGGTCCAAAGGCCTCTCCTCCCATTGATGGCCAACAAGGCCATCCTCTACTACATGTACTGATGGAGCCATGTGTAATCTTTGGTTGGTGGTTTTGTTCCTGGGAGCTCTAGGGTATCTGGTTGTTTGATATTGTTGTTCTTACTGTGGGGTTGCAAACCCCTTCAGCTCTTTCAGTCTTTTCTCTAACTCCTTTATGGGGGACTCTGTGCTTAGTCCAATGGTAGACTGCAAACATTCACCACTGAATTTGTCGGGTTGTGGCAGAGCCACATAGGAGACAGCTATATCAGGCATCTGTCAGTAAGTACATCTTGGCATCTTCAATATGGCCTGGGTTTAGTGTCTGCATATGGGCTGGATCCCCAGGGGGCAATCTCTGGATGACCTTTTCTTCAGTCTCTGCTCTACTCTCTGTTCCTATATTTCCTCCTATGAGCATTTTGTTTCCCCTTCAGAAATACTGAAGCATCCGCACTTTTTTCTTTTCTTGAGCTTCATGTGGTCTGTAAATTGTATGTTGGAAATTCCGAGCTCTTTGGCATACACTAGCTGGTCTGAGGCCCCTGACACATATATTCAGAAGACTGACTGGTTTGGCTTCAGTGGGAGAAGATGTACCTAACCCTCAAAAGACTAGAGGCCTCAGGGAGTAGGGATGCAGGGAGGGTGGAACTACAATCCTCTTAAGGATAGGAGGAAGAAAGAAAGGGATAATAAACTGTAGAAGAGTGGACTGGGAGGGAGCAACAACCAGATTATAAAATGGAAAGGTAATAAATAAATAAGAGGCAACTGGATTTTCCCATTGAAACACTTGTCAATGATTTGTAGAAGAGTGACACCATAGTAGGGAAGAGCAGTCCCTTTGATATGTGTGATGGCTAGTTTCAATGCAGAATTAACTAAAATCTAAGTGGCTGTGTACACCTGTGAAGATTTTTTTCTTAAATCATTTGAAGTAGGAAGACCCACTGCTTCTTCTTATGTGGAAAGATCTACCTTTATACTGGGCCATACCTTCTTCTGGTAACCTATACAAAGAACATAGAAGAAGGAAGCTCAGTTTTGTTGCTGGCTGACTCTCCCTCTCACAGGAAAGTCCATTTCTGCATTGGCATTAGAGCCTACTTCTTCAGGATTTCAGGATATACTGAAGACTAGCCAAGACATTCAGCCTTGTGGACTGAATGACTACTAGATTCTTGGACTTTCTATTGGTAGAGAGCCACTGTTGGACAAGCTTAACAATGGCTTGTAACCCAAATGAACCCTTCCCTTCCTAAGTTGCTTTGGTCATTATATTTCATTTTAGCAATAGTAATCCATCTGGTACTGCTTTGGACATTGTCTTAGAACCACCCTCTCGAGCAATAACAGAATCCTACTTGTCTCTCTAGGTTCCATTGGAAGCTTCTCAACTCCAAAATCTGCCATTTCCTTGCAGCACTGTAGGTACTCAGTAGCAACACAAAGACATGCATGAAGAACCCACTGTTCTCCTTCCTACAGACTGTTAGCACATTAGAGGCTAATTTAGAACACAGTATTATAGTTCACTCATTTAGGTTCCTGTTTGTGTTTCTGAGAGGCTGCCATTAGATATGATAGGCTAATAATGATGTGTTTACTTTCCAACATCTTTAGATCTACCCCAGGTTGTAGAATAAAGTTGTATAGAGATGTGCATACCTCAGCAGGTGGTTGATATGCAAATTAGCTATGACTGCCACACTTAAGTAAAAAGAGAAGAAAAGAAATGTATAATATGATGATTGTATGTACGTGGATAAATACAGTGTATCAAAGGCAATAAAAGAATGCCAACCTTGCATTGACCTATTGTGTCATTGTGTGTTAACTGTTCCCTGCAGCTAAAGCTCTGATATCTACCACTGAAAGAATGGTTGCAGTGTTCTTGAGGGGGAAGAGCTTAATATACCAAGTCCCTTATGAACAATACAATACCTCAGAAGCAGCAAGGACCTAATAAATGTTAACAGCTGCTGACAGAAGAACCAAATTAAGATTACTAAGTTTTATAAATATATAAGCATGCATATTTCTTAATAAACATTAAGCAACTGGTTTAAAAGAAAAAGACAGACAAACCTTTGTGAAATTTGTATTAAATATTTAGAGAATCTTCTGACCCAGGGACACCTTCTAAGCCATGATAAGAATAATGTTCTCCAGGCTTTTAAAAATTATTTGATTCTATAAAACATTAAAGCTATTTTACTCTCAAAGGGTTATCATATAACAGAATAAAAGTAACTTATTCTCCTTGCAGAGTAACCAAAGAAGAAATCTTTTAGATCAACTTTCCACACTTAAGGGTCTGAAAGTTCTGAAGTAGCAAATACGCTGTCCCTGAGGACATCTATGGTCCTCCGGAGTGAGATGACTCAGGATGACTGAAGCAGCATGAATTTAAAGTTTTCAAGAAGTCTGTCTATCAAAAAAAAAAAAAAAAACTTTTTCCCCATTTCAGTTTTATACCAACTTGAGGAATCTTTGAATTGGAAATGGCTTCAAAGGTCACCCTACCTAGCAATTTTTTTTTTTTTTTTGTAGATGAGAAATAAATAGTCTCACCCCCAAGTCACTGACAGCTCATAGAAAAAGCCCAGACCTCCATTGTAGGAATCTCCTTCTGTTTCCTTCCCCTCTGACACTGGGACCTTTAAGAGGACATTGGCCAAGGAAACAACACAACTCATGGGCAGATGTCTGCCAGAGTCACTGCTAGAGCATCCAAGACAGACATGTCTATTTTCTTCACTATAACATCTGTGAGGAAAAGACTCCAGAGTTACCTTGACTGTGGGACACCATCTCTGCAAAGCCACACCCTGCCCTCTCAGAGATCCAGCACCTGGTCACACAACACATTCCGTGTTGTGTTGTTAAAATATGGCCTAACCCCTTCATATCAGATCACATACTTCTACCTCTGGACTCCACAGAGTCCAGAGCATGGACATGGGGATTCTTGCCACCGAGTGGTTTTAGGCCCTTAAACGTCACCATTTTACTTGATATTTAATAATCATAAATCTCATCTCAGTTTGTGTTTGTTTCTTTATAGCTGGCTCGTGCATCTATTTCTCTTTTTAAAATTTTACATTTCTTTACTTGTGTGTTTGTATGCACGTGTGCAGTGCAGTGCACATCTGTAGGACTGAGCACACCTGTGGGAGTCAGCTCTCTCCTTCTATCCCACGGGTCCCAGGGGTCAAGCTCAGCCCATAAGGCTCCATGGCATCTTTGCTCTCTAAGCCATATTACCAGCCTAGCCGTGGACCTTTTTCATTAGTGCCCTCTCTAAACACATCTACACGTTATACATACACATGCATACATATTGTTTGTCTGCATATTGCACATGTGAGGGGTGTGGGGATACCTGTGTGCATATGGAGGGCAGAGGTTGAAGTTGGGGGGTCTTCCTGTTCCCACATTGCCTTTTGAGACAAGACCTCTCATTAAGTCTAGAGTTCATCACTTGGCTGGACTGAGAGGCCAGCAAGTTCAGGAGGTCTACTCTTTTCCACTAACACCCCCAGCTCCCATCTCTATGGTTACAGACAGTAACCACCAGGCCAGATTTCAATAGAGTGCTGGGCACTGAGAACTTCATCTGCGTAGCTACAAGGAGGTCCTTTGTCAGCTCAGTAATCTCCCCTGTCCTCTGTGTCCATGCTTCTGAGTATTTTCTTGCATCAATTATATTAATCCATGACCTATATTTTACAATAAAATTTAGTATACATCTAATGTATTAAAGGGCATCTGAAGCATAGACGATGTGAGATGATCCACTTACTGAATTAAAAAGGCTATAGACACATACGTTTAAAATAAAGTGTTGTGCTTAATATTTTATCTCCTTCCAAGCCAAGTTCAAAGTAATAACAAACACCTGGAATATTAATCCAATATGAATTCAGGAGCTTGCGTCTCTGAGGGGTAAAGAAGATCAAGAGTGACAGCCAGGGAGACAGGCCTGACAAGGTGCACCACAGCAGCCCCAGGCCTTCCCTTGCCGCACAGCCCTGTCATATCCCACATACAGGGATGTCTCCCCCTGAAACTCCTTCATGTTTTACTTCACCTTCAGTGACACCATGAAATCTCCAGTAGTGACATTTCAGAGACCAGTTGTTCTGAGATATTAAAAGCAAACCCGTCACCACTCAGTGGGCTGTTTGGGCGAATAAGGTAACGGAGGTTCGCGAACATTGCATTTGCATCTTAGAGGAGGACAAGCCACTGGCTTGTCTGTTGCTCCAAACTTGGAATGCCGGTCACATGCAAAAAACGCTGGTCATGAGGAAGGCTTGCTTACATCATACTATTTCAGAAATACTAATGTTGCCGAGGCACAACAATCAAGGAAGCTCCCAAATCATTAATTTCTCATAAAACATGATGCTGTCATATCATCTATTAATAAACCTGAGCCCTTACCTAAAAGTCTGCTTCTCATGATGGAAAACTGAACAATCATTCGTCTAGATACCCAATTCCTTACAAAATAATCACAACTAATAGTCACTGCTAAATAATAGTATCTTTGACCAACAATTAGCTTTTATGTGACTTTTTTTCTCATATGCATTATATTTTTTTAATTAAACATTCCAGAATCTAACATGGTCAAATAGGTAACAATCCTGAGTGGTATGACTGTCATTAGCTGACTTTATTTAGAACCCATTTATAAACATCACTATTATTTTGATTAGCATTTATCAACACGTGTGTTTATCCAAGTTCACAAAATGTAGAAAATAGTGTGGCTTCTTGAGATCAGGCTCCACATCCGAGAATAGGCAGCCAACACCAGCTGGGCTCTATGGGTTTGGAGGGTTGAGAGGAGGGTGGGAGAGAAAAAGACAGACAGATCGAAAGACAGAAACAGAGAAAGAACGTTGCAGCTGTATGTGTAGGGCACTTGGATCTGATATGAAATGGGAGTAGAATGAATATGATCAAAATATATTGTATGGAAATCTCAAAGACTAAACAAGAATATAAATAGCATGGCATGTGGCATCATCTTCACTGAAATAGACTTTTATTCACATACTACTTCCTTTATGAGTTTGCAAGTTTCTAAAATTACATTTTTTTAGCATTTCAACCTAAAGATAAAATCAAGCACAAGCCCCAGTGATAATAACAGAATAGCCACTGTTTGAGTTTCTGCCCTACTTAAACTCCTCAAGTCACCAGGAAAAATATCTTTGGCTATTATAATGGTGTCCATATTAATCCAGGCCAATTTACACTTTGTCCAGAAGCAAGCCACAGCATGGAGCCTTCTCCAAATAAATAAGAGTCTAGCAACTAAAATACTAATTAGATCAATTTACATGTTATACTGCAGCATCTAAGAAATCATGAGCTGCAGGAAATGCCTACAATTTGCTGGAAGATTTAAGGAGGATGTGGCATGGTCCTGTAGACGTGTAAACAGTTTCCAGTAATTTCTCTGATTGATCTATGGTGACTTGATGCTAACAGAACAAGAAATGAAAAAGAAGCCAAGAATTGAATGAGAGATGCTGTAGTTTCCTGTAGAAAGGAAACACTGTGGCAAAGGTATTATATTAGTAATCCAGAGAGATGGAACTGTTCTGAGACATGCTGACTGGGCAACCAAAATGATTTACACACACACACACACACACACACACACACACACACACACACACACACGACCACCCTCGGTCTTTATTCAATAACTGTATGTCTGATGAAGTCAGCTAGTAAGTCACGGGATAAGAAAACAGAAGTCAGGGGGTGCAAACTGAGAAGCAGCAGCCATAGAACTGAAAGGAAGGTAATGGCAGGCAATAAAGTAGAGATAGCCCCTCGATCCAATTGTCAGGGGATCCACATGAATACCAAGCTGCACATCTGGGTAGGGACTACCAAGCTTGCAAGCTCTTTTGTTGGTGGTTCAGTCTCTGTGAGCCTCCATGGGTCCAGGTTTGTTCATTCTGTAGGTCTTCTGATCTTCTTGACCCCTCTGGCTCACTCAATTCTATCCGCCACCCTTCCACAACACTCCCAAAGTTTGGCTGTGGGTCTCTGCATCTGTTTCCATCACCTGCTGGATAAAGCCTCTTAGGAGACAGTTATGCTAGGTTCCTGTCTATAAGCATAGAAGAGATTCATAAATAGTGTCAGGACTTGGCTCTCTTACACGAGATGGGTCTCAAATTGAGGAATGCATTGATTGGCAGTTCCCTTAGTGTCTGCTCTATCTTTATCCAGGCACATCTTGTAAGGTAGGACAAATTTGGGGTCCAAGATTTTGTAGGTGTGTTGAAAGCCTCCTCCTTCCACTACAAGTCCCACCTGGCTACAGGAGGTGAAAGTATACATTGTTGGGGGTATCTCTGGGACTAGCTGGAAACCTGCAATTTGAGAGGCTAAGGGAATATATTGATCCTATCTAGATTCCTACCAGCAGGGGATATGGAAACTGAAGAGGCTACTTACCATAGCCTGCAGTTTTTCACCGATCTTCCCTCAGTTTCACCCTTTGCCAAGTAAGCCTGTACTTCTTTCTCTAAGAGGTGGAGCTTCACCTTCCAGTCTGTCATGTTTGGCTAGGCCAGATGATTTCATAAGCCAGGGTTTGAGATATACTTCATGCAGCTGGATTGGTTCTTGCACATGTCTCCAGGTGCGTGCTCAAATGCATTCTGAGTTGCATACTGATCCTGAGCATGACAACTGAAGCCAACATGCCCCTGCTTCCAGCCTTCTGCCAAGGCCATTCTCCACAGACGTAGTACAGCCTAAGTCAAAACTCAGACATGGGAAGAAAAGATAATTATCACTGTTGCTCAGAAGATTTCCAAGCAGGTTGCAATCAGCATCATTTTCATGAAAACTGATTAGCTGTGGTACAGTCTATGAAGACTTACTAAGTTCTAGTCTCTGACCCAAGCCTGGTCAGTACCAATGAAAGCCTAGCCACCTACAATTTATCATAATATCAGAGTGAAGAGAGTGTTTGGAATTTGCATAACACTTTATTTCTTTGTCACAAAAAGCCAGAATGGAAATTATGAACTAGAAAAAAAGAGTCTGCAGGCTTTCGTGGTAATTTTCTCTCCTCTTGAAAATGTTTGATGTGTTTTTCTGTAGTAATCATAAAGGGTAGATTTGAGAAATGGGGTTCTCATATTTCAGGAATTGTAGTAGTTTGAATAAAATGTACAAAGCAACCTAGGAAAACTGCAAGAACAAGGAGCCAACCCACTGCCAATCAGAGGTGGGGAAGCAAAACAGTAGGAGAAGGAGTTCTGATGAAAAAAACCTCAAAGAACTAGAGATATTTCTATCCTCTCAGTAGAGAGAAACAGACAAAGAATTCATTGCCATGCAGTGCATTCTTATCTATAATCTTGGCACCACACCACAACGGAACACTGAACTCATTTGCTTGTTGCTTTCCCAGCATAAGCATTGTATTTAGCCATTAATTCCACAATTTTGCTTAATACCTACTCTGTACCAGGCAGTATGTTACAGTATGTGACTAACAATAAACAGGAGGGAGCTGAGTAACAAAGAATTCTTGTTGGTGGGAAATTTATGACTTACAGATAAACTCTCATTCAAAATATAATCTGTACGAATTGTGGCTCTGTACATCAAATGCCCGAGAGAAGATACTAAAAGTGAACAGCTCTTTTGGCTAATTTTAAAAGAAAACTTCAATGAGATTACTGCTCAGAACTAGTGGGATAAAATTATAGTTTATATGATGGATAACTCTGTCGAGAATGGCTTCATTCCAACCAGCTGGTATTGTAACAGAGATAGCCAATAGCTTTTATGAGCATTTAGATGAAAAAGTCATTTACTGCCTGCTTTTGAGCCACCTGATGACAATCAAGGCAAGCACGTGCAGTGTTCAGCTCCATCTTCAATTAAACACTCTCTATATGAAGAAACAGTTTCCAAAACACCTCCAACACAGTTTAGATTTTAAAAAGGATAATTTACACCGTGAAATTGGGGGTGGCTAGGCTGGAAAGCCATATATAGAAAGTCAGCAAAGATTTCCGCATGTCTAGACATTTGCTGGACAGGAGGATCCCACTAGGGCCAGAGTGAGGGACTTTACAGTCATGCCCATAAATCCTGTCCGAGGATGGAACCTATCTTATTAGATCAAAGTGTGAATTAATTGACTCTTTCCACATAACAGGATCCATTTCAGAGCTTGAACACCAGTTTATGTGAAAATGAGAAAGAATAGCAGAGTAAGGTATAAAGAACTTGAAAGCAGCAGTAATATTCATTTCAACTGAAAATGAGCAAATTAAACACCGGACAGCCTGCCTCTGTTTTGATCCTGACGACAGAGGGGATGTGACCAGGAGATCTGAGAGAAAATAAACACAGTTTGAGAAAAAAAATATAGTTTTAAAGGTTAAAAGCAAAACCAGCTGGTATTGTAACAAAGATAATTTGAGAGACAATAAATATGGTTTGAGAGAAAATTCTATTTTAGAAGTTTAAAAGCAAACAGAATTAGAAGTGAGTTGTCAGGATTAAAAGATTTTAGGAATCAGATGGGATTAAAAAAAAAAGTTAAGACAGCACCCATGCCCCTGAAATATTGGTGAAATAGACACATCTTTAAACTGTTTCTTTTTACAGCATGTATAAATATTCTCACACAGACAATAGTACAGAGTAGTTGGCCTTACTCTTGTAGTCCTATTAATTTATGTAGCTTGTATTTAAATAGTGAGTGCTCTATCTTTGGTGGGTATATAAAACTTGCCATAGCAGGCAAACAAAATAAGCTCCTTAGCTAGCTCTTTGTAGCACATATTAGTTAACAGCAGAATAGGCCCAATTAAATCTTAAATGTCATTAGTATAATGATACTTGTGCCCTACCAACATTAAACTATGATTTCCTGATACTGTGCTTATTAGATATTTCTGAATCAAAAATATAGACTTGTGATGTAAAACTAGTTCTGAGAGTTTTCTAATTTAAACATATAAAATGGGATGATATGAGCTTTAACAAAACTTCAGGTATCAATGCAGAATGAGCTGGCATTTGAGTTTTTCAAATATAAAAGGATACTACCGCCCAGCTCTGTCAGAGCTCATTTTCATACTTTTAGATGGATATGTCATCCCAAGTGGCCCCACATAGAGGTAATGAACGTTTGATACATAATTTACTTGAATTGAGAAAAAAAGATTGTTGGGTCTTTTTTATCATTAAAAAAAGTTTTAAAACTTAGAAAAAAAGTAGATTTATTAATGAATGCAGGAAAATAAGTAAGATACAATTTATAATACTAATTATGTGCACAAAAATCATGATTTGGTCAACCATAATTAAAGTCTTAGTATTCATTCAACTCAACAAATATGTTCTGAGAACTTACCATGCACTTCAGAATCATAATTGGTAAATTTTGAAACTGTTTCTTAGCCTCAAAAACAGTATACCAGCAGTTGAATCAAACATGACTTTTGGTGTCCCGTGCTACCGTCTCGCCAGCAAGAACGCACACGGAACACCAGGATCCTTCTGCAGCAAAGCGTTTATTGCATCTTGAAGAGGAAGACCACAAGGCCCCTCGAGCTGTCGCCTATATAGTCCCCAATGCTTCGTGTCCACATCTAATTGGTCGCTTACTCATGATCTCACTGGCACGCCCCGGGGTGGGCAAAGACTTGGCTTGAACACACTCTTGCACATGCACACACAGTTTGTTTACAGGGAGGGGCCAGGCTGCCACAACGGAAGTCAGCGCCATCTTGTGATGGCAAATGCTATCTCGGCTTTCCACATTTTGGTTCTTTGAATTGTAATTGCTGCTCTTTCTAAGACCTATTATATGGCCTAAAACAAGTTGAGATTTTAATCTATATGAAGAGAGGGGGAATGGAAGTTTGAGCACATGACCTGAATAGGCCATTTGAAAACTCATATTTTGTATATGTTAAGAGGACAAATAGATTCATGTTCAAGTTACAACTATAATGACAAAGTCAATGTAATTCTTCTTAATGAAAACTGAATTTAATAAACAGGCAGACAAAAATGATGAATGGTAGAAATTTATCTATTCCATGTGCTATTGATATACTCATTTTCTACAAAATAAACTATTCTGCATATATAATGGAATGCGTATTTGAGACTTTAGTTAATGAACAGCCATTGTTGATCCTGCAAAGAAGCTGAACTACACAAAACTAAAGCAGACAGCATGCTGTCCCCAGTGATGGCAGCCACAACAATGTAGAAGAATTTTAATCTAGGATCATGACTGCTCTGGCAAGCGACCTTCTAGGACAGTGTGATCCAGCTGGAATGACACACCTTTAATCCCTCAGGCCAGAATAAAGACACACCTTTAGTACGAACTTTAGATCCCAAACAATGAAGATGAAATTAGTTCATAGAAGGAAGCAGCCATATTTGATGGTGACATCTAGTTAAAGGACAAAGTGACAAATCAGAGAAAGATCTGACAGAGTGAGTGAGAGATGGGACACACCTAACTCATGATAACAACAGAGGAAAGAGACAAGGAGAATAGCACAGGGAGACTGTGTGGGGGGTATTGGAACAGTTTTACAAAGACAGGTGGCAGTAAGAACAGGTAGACGCAGTAAAGACATAAAGAGCCAGGGAGTGGGAAGGAGCCAGAAGATTAGAACATATTAGCAAAATTAGTGTGAGGCCAAGCAAAGAAATTCAGTGAGAAACTGAACAAAAAAAAGGCCACATTGAATCAGTCATCTTAGAAAATTACATTGTCCACAGGCTAGAAGATTTTAGGTCTTGGCCTAGTGACAGAACAGTTAGAACAGAAAAAGAAATGTTATTTTCTCATCCATCCACCTGAGGAAATTAAAGTGAAATATGAGCAACGGAATGTTCTCTAAAACCCTCACAAACTGGATGAATATGGACACTTATACATGTGAGTGTGTGTGTGTGTGCATGTGTGTGTTCAGGTGTGTCCATGTGTGTGTCTGGGTATCTTTGTATGTGTCAGTCTGTGTTCTCTCATGAAATTGCTTCAATTTCAGTTTCTTTTGAATTCAGGTAATACTCTGGACTTACCTCCCTCTCAGAGGGAGTAAGCTCTGCATAAAATAACCAGAGTTTTGAAGGAAAAGGGATCACCCATAATAAGTGTGAAGGGCCTGACTTACAATTGAAGCTTGTTCCACAGCACTGTAAGAATGGTTCTTGCCCTGCTTTGCTCTCTGATGAAAACTGAAAGTACAGTAAGACAGCCTACCCAACTGCCTGTTGTTTCTTTTTCTGTAGAGGTTACAAAGATTTCCATAAATTAAAAGAGTCTCTCTGCTTTGTACCACTATGAAATTTATAATGATATACTCACCAAGGCCAAAATACACGTGAGATAAAGCTTCTTCCATGAAATCCCTTTAGAGTCTGGAGTCGCCCGTATTTGTTATTCTAACAGTAGCTGGAGGGACAGCCACATTAATTATTGAACTGAAGGTAGATGAGTACATTCTTCATGTGTGTTCAAAAGCACTCAGGAAGCAAAGTCACAATCCAGAATTCCTTCTGAGCACTGGCACCTGCTTCCAAAGCTGCTTTTGCTGTCCTTAAAGAAGCATCCGATGCTAATAAAGACCCTCATTTCCAACCAGCAACTTGACTTGAAAGAGAATAGAAAAGCCCACAAGCTGCCTGACTCTCTACTGAGGCAGCTATCTATCACTAACTAGCTGCACACAGTACCTTTGTGCTTGTCACTGATTCTTCTCCAAGACATTAAAGAAAACCCTCTTTTGTTCTCTTGAGTAAATCAGCACTTATATGGAGTCTCTCCTTGTCCAGTGGAGAAAGCTCTGAAGATGATGCAATCAGAAAGGAGGAAGATTTTGCTGCCACGGGTTGAACTTCTAAGCACAACTTAAATCCCTCTTTCTGGAAAAAAGAAAGACGTAAAAGAATTTAGATGAGAGATGTCAAAATTCTACAAGCTGCATAATCTTTCAAGGCAAGAGGAAGCAGGCTCAATTTTTAAATGGTGTGATATGGAATGTGATGACATAATACTTAGGAAAATTGGAAAGCTTATCAGCAAAGTAATCGAGTATGCTTTATCTTAAGTGGGGAGCTTTAGAGGTGGAATAAGAGGGGACCAGATTTCCAACAGCTGCTCCACCATTCCTACAATGTGCCTTTTTTCTTCATTGATTTTTATCTCACATCCATTCCATTTATGTTTCAAATTAAATTTTCTTAATATGTTCTGCCTCCTTGCCTCAGATGCATTTTATTTCTGAATCACCACAGGAAATCGTCTCTGCAGAGTAATCCCTAATATTCACATGTGCTACTTATCAGGAGTTATGAAGTGTCAGGCCACCACTGTGCTACGTTATAAAGAAGGTCATGATCACCCCAACCATCACCATTTCCTCAATTCTTCTTCCTCCTGTCCCCCCTCCAACTTTTCCTAACATTCCAAATCACTGTTTTCTCTGTATTCACCTTGTTTTCATGACCAGTATAAATTAATGATAGCAACTTCTGATAATGTTGCTCAAAATCTGCTGAGAAGAATATTATATCCTTGGCATACTAATGGGTCTTAATTAGAGATGGGGAAGGAAGGCTTCCATGGTCAAATTAATTTCAAGATATCGATGGAAAAAAATTTTTTAGTCATTTGAGCCTAATGTATTTAATGTGCATGATGACACAGGAGAAGAAACCTGTACCAAATAAAATGACTCCAGTTGATTTGTTCTCTGATGCTTGCTCCACCACACTAAACAGCCGCTTAGTATTCTGAGTTCTATTAAAGACAATTAGGAAGATTCCTTGGAAGAGAGAAGTATGTCAAATATCTAAACAATCATGTTTTCCCTTGAGTCTTCTCCAACTCCTAGTACTGAGGCTGGCTCTGTACCCATGCACTTAGGAATCCCTAACTCAAGTCCCTGGCCTCATTCTACACAGGCATAAGTTAAGTTGACCTGGGGAAACTGAATAAAGCCAAGCGTGGTGGCCCAGGAAAGGCTGAAACGAGTGCCATGTATTTAGGGATAACCTAGGCTACATAATGAGTTTTAGGCTTAACTGGGCTACAGTTTTATGGAATTAAAAAAAAGTCTGAGGTAATAATAAAAATGGACAGTATTAGGATCTAAAACACAAATGTTTAGAGTTGAGTATGGTCTAAATAAACAGGCAGACGTGGTAGATTTTAATTTTAGATGGATTGTTTGCACTTTGCTCTGAACACACCTCAGTGCTATCTTTCTATATTAAAAATTAATTTTATTGAATATAATTTAATGAATTCAAGAATCATTTGTTTAATGGTTCTCATATGCCAAGAATTATGCAAAAAACTCAATAAATATTTGATGATATTATTAAGTATGATAATGCTATTTAATGATCTAAACTATTTTATTAAAAGCAAACCAAACCAGACTTTGTTAACCCAGCACCTAAGGCAAGTGGGCTGTGGACCGAAGGATTGAAATGTGATTTTTATTTCTCTTTTGGTTTATTCTCATTAAAGTTCTACCTTCCTTTCTAGGTACTTATTTTCTTGTTTCCATACATTTGGACAATTGAATAATTATTCACATACAATGTTCTTTATCTAATAACCAAAATGTCTATCCAAAACTTAATCGGTCCTGACCTTCATAGGAAACAACCCCCTCCAAATGTTTCACACTTTAAAGTATCTCAGTTCTTTCAAACTAGGATAAAAAACTCCTCCATCCTGAAGAAAATAGATAAACTATAAACACAATGTTTCCAAAATATTTTCCTATAAGCCTACTCAAGGTAGCCAGTGCCCAGAATCATTAGTAAATTACCACTCACATATATTGGTTAGATATGGAAGTTGAAACAGCCTGACTTACACCAATAACCACCCTTGCCCTGGGCTTAATGCCTGACAGACACCAATAACCACCCCTGCCCTGCTTGTACTCACGATGATTTTCTAAATAACAACAACAAACCAAAACCAAAACCAAACAAACATAAGAGCCCTCTTGGTTTTCAGGATGTGAATAAGCACAGCCTTGTGTGGTACCAGTGAAATAAAGCATGGAACCCATGCAGAGAACACCTGCAGTAATGAACGGACACACACAGGCAAGACCCGAAATCGGTGCCTCGCCCTTTAGGAAGTCACTATAGAGATTGCTCTTCACAACAGTGTTGTCAAGGAAAGATAGAGTTTCTGTCAAGAATGATGGGAGAGAATTAAATTATCTAGAAGATTTTTGTCCGTTAATACACTGCTATTGCTAAATACACCGAATAGTTTTTGAGGTCCTTTCTGCTAATACTGGTAAATTAACTGTTATAAAATGTCAACTACATGGAGTTAACACGATTGTAAGAACTGTAAGGTGTTCTAGTAAGTTATGCATGTGCTTGTTCTGTGAAACATAGAAAAGCATTCACAAAGGAAAAATGAAAAACTATTGTGATAAACACGTTTGATCCAATTTTTATAAGCAGAAGTGTCACCTCAGTCACTAATGTCTGAAGTAAAAAAGTGTATTTCCTCTACAGAAGCCTGTATTTCTTAAACATTACCGTTATACCTCAGAGTAGATCTGTCACTGAAGGGCAGTCTGAGACTGTGTGCTCTTCTCCCAACAGAGAAAAAACCCACAGACACAGAGGCCAGAATCAGAGACTTACATCTCAGAGAATCCTAAAATTCTAGCAGACGCTATAAAAATTTTAAACACACACCCAAGCCTTTTAAGTCAAAGAAATCCCAGGGTACACCTGAATTTAGTTTCGAGAGGAAAGCAACTGTGCCCTGGAGAGAGATGTAGAATAAATTCTCACACATGAGATTCTTCTATCCTGTTAAATAAAACCAAGAAACATTGATTTCAGTTGTCATGACACATGCTGTAAAGTACAAATCAGTGTAGACAACTATCTAAAATCTATGCTCATGCACAGGCTTTAATTTGGAATCTTTTCTTCCACAACAGTCATTTAATTTTAAATGCTTCATACCCATCAGGTGTCAGCCCATGAGGATGAAGTCTCCTTTGCAGTTTTTCTGCCCTGTGGAAGGACACATTGTCTGTATGACAATCACAAAGTGAGAAGCAAGAAAATGTAGGTCAACATGTTTCCTGATTGCTCAAAGGCAACTGGTTTGGAGAAGAAATGCTTCTGAGATTGGGTTTAATAATAGTGGAGCTTTCTCTTTACTCACAGCTGAAGAGGAAGATGCCCTTCACATTCCCTGCATGACACAATTGGGATACAGAGATAGAAAAGTCAAAAATCTCCCTGTGCTTTCAAAGAACTCACAATTAGGACATAATTATGTTTCATATTTTAACTTGTAACACAACGATTTTCAGTATTAATATGCTTGATGCTTTTATTTCCCAGTATTTGTATTATTATAATGCTATTTATATTTTGTGATGATATAATCTTTTTGATTTGTCTTATTTATTTAAAATTATGTGTAGATGCAGGTATCTGTAGGGGGTCATGGACACTTGAGTGTAGGGTCCTGTGGAGGTCAAAATACAGGGTTTCCAAGAGCAGCTGTGAGATCACTAATGGGTGTGCTAGGAGCTGAATGTGGGTACTTTGGAAGGACAGTGAGTACTCTTAACTGTTGAGCCATCTCTACAGAACAAAAAATGTAATCTTAATTGTTGGAGACACTGAGTCTGGAAAGTTACATTGAGTGATGGAGTATTTAATTTATTTATGCATTGTTTCGCTTAAAAGATGCATGGAGAGAGCGGAGCCTGGCCCAACTACCAGCCGGAAAGGCGGCTCGTACAGGCTGAGCAACTGGTGAGTGGGAGACCTAGGCTGCGGGGGAGCA